>NC_088206.1:43775577-43903663 GCF_037126465.1 Ornithodoros turicata | reverse complement strand
AAAACCGATTCCACATGCAGCAGTAGAGGCTTATCCAGTTCTCATCCCTATCATTTCCATAGGTGCCACATGCGCGATTGCAACTGCAGTCGTAAAATGGAACCTCACCGAGAAACACGCTGCTAGCCATCCATCATCGAGAATGTTGTCGTTCTCTCCTCTGACTTCACTAAAAAACCGATTCCACATGCAGCAGTAGAGGCTTATTCCAGTTCTCATCCCTATCCTTACTGTAGATGCCACATGCGCGATTGCAACTGCAGTGGTAAAATGGAATCTAACCGAGAAACACGCTGGTAGCCCTCCGTCATCGGGAATGTTGTCTTTCTCTCCTCTGACTTGACTAAAAAACCGATCCCACATGCAGCAGTACAGGCTTATTCCAGGTCTCATCCCTATCCTTTCTGTAGATGCCACATGCGCGATTGCAAATGCAGTGGTGAAATGGAACCTCACCGTGAAACACGCTGGTAGCCCTCCATCATCGGGAATGTTGTCGTTCTCTCCTCTGACTTCACTAAAAAACCGATCCCACATTCAGCAGTAGTGGCTTATTCCAGTTCTCATCCCTATCCTCTCCATAGATGCCACATGCGCGATTGCAACTGCAGTCGTAAAATGGAACCTCACCACGAAACATGATACTAGCCCTCCATCATCAGGAATGTTCTCGTTCTCTCCTCTGACTTCACTAAAAAACCGATTCCACATGCAGCAGTACTGGCTTATTCCAGTTCTCATCCCTATCCTTTCCATAGATGCCACATCCGCGATTGCCACTGCAGTCGTAAAACGGAACCTCACCCCGAAACACGCTGCTAGCCCTCCATCACCAGGAATGTTGTCGTTCTCTCCACTGACTTCACTAAAAAACCGATTCCACATGCAGCAGTAGAGGCTTATCCAGTTCTCATCCCTATCATTTCCATAAGTGCCACATGCACCATTGCAACTGCAGCCGTAAAATGAAACCTCACCGGGAAACACGCTGCTAGCCCTCCAGCATCAGGAATGTTGTCGTTCTCTCCTCTGATTTCACTATTAAAAAAAGGGATCCATGCAGCAGTACAGGTTTATTCCAGTTCTCATCCCTATCCTTTCTGTAGATGCCACATGCGCCGTTGCAACTGGAGTCGTAAAGTGAAATCTCACCGCGAAACACGCTGCTAGCCCTCCAGCATCAGGAACGTTGTCGTTCTCTCCTCTGATTTCACTATAAAAAAAGGGATCCATGCAACAGTACAGGTTTATTCCAGTTCTCATTCCTATCCTTTCTGTAGATGCCACATGCGCCGTTTCAACTGGAGTCGTAAAGTGAAACCTCACCACGAAACACGCTGCTAGCCCTCCAGCATCAGGAATGTTGTCGTTCTCTCCTCTGATTTCACTATAAAAAAAGGGATCCATGCAGCAGTACAGGTTTATTCCAGTTCTCATCCCTATCCTTTCTGTAGATGCCACATGCGCCGTTGCAACTGGAGTCGTAAAGTGAAACCTCACCGCGAAACACGCTGCTAGCCCTCCAGCATCAGGAATGATGTCGTTCTCTCCTCTGATTTCACTATAAAAAAAGGGATCCATGCAGCAGTACAGGTTTATTCCAGTTCTCATCCCCATCCTTTCTGTAGATGCCACATGCGCCGTTGCAACTGGAGTCGTAAAGTGAAACCTCACCGCGAAACACGCTGCTAGCCCTCCAGCATCAGGAATGATGTCGTTCTCTCCTCTGATTTCACTATAAAAAAGGGATCCATGCAGCAGTACAGGTTTATTCCAGTTCTCATCCCTATCCTTTCTGTAGATGCCACATGCGCCGTTGCAACTGGAGTCGTAAAGTGAAACCTCACCGCGAAACACGCTGCTAGCCCTCCAGCATCAGAAATTATGTCGTTCTCTCCTCTGATTTCACTATAAAAAAAAGGGTTTCATGCAGCAGTACAGGTTTATTCCAGTTCTCATCCCTATCCTTTCTGTAGATGCCACATGCGCCGTTGCAACTGGAGTCGTAAAGTGAAACCTCACCGCGAAACACGCTGCTAGCCCTCCAGCATCAGGAATGTTGTCGTTCTCTCCTCTGATTTCACTATAAAAAAAGGGATCAATGCAGCAGTACAGGTTTATTCCAGTTCTCATCCCTATCCTTTCTGTAGATGCCACATGCGCCGTTGCAACTGGAGTCGTAAAGTGAAACCTCACCGCGAAACACGCTGCTAGCCCTCCAGCATCAGGAATGATGTCGTTCTCTCCTCTGATTTCATTAAAAGCAACTGCACACGTACAAGCAGAGGTTTATTCCAGTTACCATCCTTATCCTTCCCATAGATGGCACATGCGCCATTGCAACAGCAGTCCTAAAAAGAATTACGCTACAAGCCCTCCATCATCAGGAATGTTGTCGGTCTGTCCTTTGATTTCACTGAAAAACCGATTCCACATGCAGCAGTAGAGGCTTATTCCACTTCTCATCCCTCTCCTTTCCATATAGATGCCACATGCGCGATTGCAACGGCAGTCGTAAAATGGAACCTCACCGCGAAACACTCTGCTAGCCATCCATCATCACGTATGTTGTCGTTCTCTCGTCTGACTTCACCCCGATTCCACATGCAGCAGTAGGGCTTATCCAGTTCTCATCCCTATCCTTTCCATCGGAGCCACATGCAACTGCAGTCGTAAAATGGAACCTCACCGCGAAACACGCTGCTAGCCATCCATCATCACGTATGTTGTCGTTCTCTCGTCTGACTTCACCCCGATTCCACATGCAGCAGTAGGGCTTATCCAGTTCTCATCCCTATCCTTTCCATCGGAGCCACATGCAACTGCAGTCGTAAAATGGAACCTCACCGCGAAACACTCTGCTAGCCATCCATCATCACGTATGTTGTCGTTCTCTCGTCTGACTTCACCCCGATTCCACATGCAGCAGTAGGGCTTATCCAGTTCTCATCCCTATCCTTTCCATCGGAGCCACATGCAACTGCAGTCGTAAAATGGAACCTCACCGCGAAACACGCTGCTAGCCCTCCATCATCAGGAATGTTGTCGTTCTCTCGTCTGACTTCACCCCGATTCCACATGCAGCAGTAGGGCTTATCCAGTTCTCATCCCTATCCTTTCCATCGGAGCCACATGCAACTGCAGTCGTAAAATGGAACCTCACCGCGAAACACTCTGCTAGCCATCCATCATCACGTATGTTGTCGTTCTCTCGTCTGACTTCACCCCGATTCCACATGCAGCAGTAGGGCTTATCCAGTTCTCATCCCTATCCTTTCCATCGGAGCCACATGCAACTGCAGTCGTAAAATGGAACCTCACCGCGAAACACTCTGCTAGCCATCCATCATCACGTATGTTGTCGTTCTCTCGTCTGACTTCACCCCGATTCCACATGCAGCAGTAGGGCTTATCCAGTTCTCATCCCTATCCTTTCCATCGGAGCCACATGCAACTGCAGTCGTAAAATGGAACCTCACCGCGAAACACTCTGCTAGCCATCCATCATCACGTATGTTGTCGTTCTCTCGTCTGACTTCACCCCGATTCCACATGCAGCAGTAGGGCTTATCCAGTTCTCATCCCTAACCTTTCCATCGGAGCCACATGCAACTGCAGTCGTAAAATGGAACCTCACCGCGAAACACGCTGCTAGCCCTCCATCATCAGGAATGTTGTCGTTCTCTCGTCTGACTTCACTAAAAAAACCGATTCCACATGCAGCAGTAGAGGCTTATTTTAGTTCTCATCCCTATCCTTTCCATATAGATGCCACATGCGCGATGGCAACTGCAGTCGTAAAATCGAACCTCACCGCGAAACACGCTGCTAGCCATCCATCATCAGGAATGTTGTCGTTCTCTCCTCTGACTTCACTAAAAAACCGATTCCACATGCAGCCGTAGAGGCTTATTCCAGTTCTCATCCCTATCCTTTCCATAGATGCCACATGCGCCATTGCAACTGCAGTCGTGAAATGAAACTTCACTGCATAACATGCTGCTACCCCACCATCATCAGGAATGATGTCATTCTCTCCTCTGATTTCATTAAAATTCAATTGCACACGTACCAGTAGTAGAGGATTATTCCGGTTGCCATCCTTATCCTTCCCATAGATGCCACATGGCGATTACAACTGCAGTCACCGCATAACACGCTGCAAGCCCTCCACCATCAGGAATGTGTTCGTTCTCTCCTCTGACTTCACTAAAAAACCGATTCTACATGCAGCAGTAGAGGCTTATTCCAGTTCTCATCCCTATCCCTTCCATAGATGCCACATGCGCCATTTGTAAGCGCAGGACAGACGACCGAGCGGAAAAGAAGACGGCGACCCGGCAACCTTGAGAGAGGGACACGCGATTTGGAGGTGGAGGAGAACGGACACGTTTCTTTTTGTGCTCTCGAATTTCTTTGTCCTTGCTGTTCTCTTGGCGCGAACGCGCGCAATCATTTTGTACCGATGTGTAATTAAAGTTTGTTTGTTGTAAAGAGCAGTCGTCTCAGAGCTGACTGCACTTCCCCCCGACGTGGCGACGAGGAAGAAACGAGAACACGCCCTGGCCTCTGCTCAACTGGCGTTCGAAACCGTCAACTAAAACCGACGAACGCCTGAAGCAAAGGTACGGAACTGTATGGTCCTTTTGCATGCCTACAACTACCGATGGACGAAGAATATCGAAGAAACGCCCAAACGAAACCGACAACGATGACTGACGACAAGACGAACGCCATTCAACCGACGCTCGAACCTCTGGGTACCGATGCAGCCAACGCTAACCCTAACCACCCGACAGTAATCAACATGCTGGCCACTGCGCTAAGCTCGATTAACAAGCTACTTGAACGACAACAGGACACGTCACTGTACGTAACCACGATGCCCGACTTAACGCACACACTTCTACTTTATCGCGGCAAGGACACCGACTGCTTCAAAGCCTGGCGATCGTCAATCGAAGCACTTCGAGACCGATCACGTTGGAGCGACGACGCGACGTTGAGTTCGGCCATATCCCGACTGAGGGGACGCGCTCTGGACTGGCATTGAACCGACGGTATGAAGTACAAGACGTGGGATGATTGGATCGTGGCCCTGCAAAAGGAATTTGACGTTGCATTTACATTTAGACAGTGGACCAACAATGTGAACGCTCGATGCCAGCGCAAAAAGAAAACCTCGTGGACTACATTTATGGACGCCTGCAGCACATCAACCGAGGGAACCATGGCCTAAGCGATAGTGATGTTGTAGATTGGGTCATCAATGCAGTTGCAGATACGCGACACAAACCGACGCTATCTGATTTTTGTGAGCTTCGTCAAGATTCTGTGACCGACCTCATCAGCTACGCACGCGAAATTGATCGCCAATCCTTTGGACCAATCCCACGAAACAATCCTGTTGACAACAATAAAGGGACAAAGACGTCCAGCATGACACACAGGAACTGTCAGGAAAACATTCAAGAGTCGCATCACTCCAGGGTGGAAGAGAAACACGGACAACCCACTGAAATGGAGAGAAAGCCAAAGCCTGCTATCACTCCAGACATGTGTGCGAGATGTTTCAACGTATCGGATCCAGCGTCGGGATACCCTCCGACAGAGAGCGCGCTGGGCATCCGACGAAGGGGGGCGTGACCGAATAGATAAAAGCGGGGGGGCTCGTTATAAGGGAGAGCCTTTTTGGGTTTGGGATTGCCTGCTGCCGGGAGGCCTTGGTCTGAAGGACAATAAATCTGGTATGTCTGTTTGAATTTCTGTGTGTGCTGCTTGTTCCTTCGCGCGCGGAACGGACGGGCTGACGCCCCGAGGTTGTGGGAACTTAGGTTTCCACAACTGGCGCCCAACGTTTGGGGTCCGAGCTCGTCTGTTCCGTGGTGGGGAACACGCGGCACTGTTTGTTTGAAGCAGTTTATAGCAGTATTTTGTAGTTCTTTGCTCTCGTTTTTTTGTGTGTGTGCATTTTTCGTGTTTTTTCTTAGAGTTTTTCAGCTTCCACCCGGTGGACGAGCCCTCGGAGCTGATGGCTGACAAGGCAAGGTTCCCAGGCCGCAGTCAGACGCCATCGCAACGGCAGAACTCCTGTCACGCATGACGGAGTTGTGCTCGTTGGTGGTTCAACGCCTGGATGCCGGGTCGGTTTCGCCGCCGCAGGCACAAGCGCCTCTACGACTCAACTTACCGGTGCCTACCTTCTCAGGTTACACCGATAAGAAGTCTGTTGCCGATTTCCTGGATGACCTCACCGCCTATCAGACGGGTATGGGAATTTCGGACGAAGTCCTAATCCAACGCATCCTCCAGGTTGCTTTGTTCGGAGACGCCGCCCGCTGGCTTCGGTTGCAATCGGAGTTTACATCCTTTCAGGACTTCCAGCAGCGGTTCGAAAATGAATTTCTTCCCCCGGATTACGAATACAGTGTCCTAGAGGAATTGCATAAGCGTACTCAACATCCTGAGGAAACCTTATCTGAATTCGTTCGGGCATTGCAGGATCTGTACAGCAGAGCGGATCCCACTGCTAAGGAAGAGCAGCGCGTCGCACGGACTATCCGTCAGTGCCACCCGCGCTTCCGGCCCTACTTAAGAGCCCATCGCTTTAAAACCCTTGAGGCGTTGGCCCAGGAGGCTCGTTCAATACAAGGCGACCTCCTGGCAGAGTTTGAATACCGGCCCCCTCCGCCCCCGGAGCTAGCGTTGGAACCACACTGCGCGCGGTCGGGAGGAGCCGCCTCGGTCGAACGCCTGCATGCAACAGGTTTGGGTGACAACCCCCGTAATTCATACAATGCGGAGTCATCCCACCGAGCCCTAGATCCGTTCCTCTATGGCCAGAGGACAATCCCCGCAGGAACGAGCCTTGACAGACCCGTCCCGCCCCGAAGTCACGGTCAACCTGGCCTTTCGGCTAGCGAAACCCCACGGCAGCGGCATCATCCCGCGCCCCCGCAGCCACGAGCGCCCAACGGCTGTTGGAATTGCGGCAGCCCTAACCATTTTCGTCGGGAATGCCCGCGACAAAGACCAAACACCCGTAATGTGCCATCGGGAAACGGTCGCAGCCGGCGTCCATGAATGCTCGCTCAACGACATCGGAAAGTTGTGAAAAAAGCGAGCAGACGGTTACTATCCCTGGCCTTGATCAGTCAAAAACTAGCTTTGCAAGCGGTAAGATAACACAAAGAGATGCTTTGGCGCCTCTTGCTTTTTCTGTCCGAGATTACATCGAGGATAAGGAACCAAACATCGCCGTTCGAATTTTGGGTAAAGATTACATCGCCCTTATCGACACGGGAGCTACGCTTTCCCTTATCGGGGACAGTGTTTACGAACATTGCGTATCACGGCATGTGGAATTGCTATCCACAGATGTTACTCTTCGTTTTGCTTCCAATGACGCCGTTCCAGATAAGGCTGCAGTTGTGCTCTGGGTACGTTTGGATGGGAGACGACGAAAGCAGCGCTTCGTGCACCTTCCTGGCCTGGCAGTTCCTGTTATCCTGGGCAGAGAATTCATCATCCGGCAGAAGTTGGTGCTGGACCTGCCCAATGGAGGATACGTGTACCACTGCTCGTCGGGATTTTTCCGCTTCGCCGCAGCACGTGAACACTGTACAGCAAGCTGTGGCAGCGTCCGTTGAAACGTCTGGGCTGCCGACTGTCTTGGGGTCATTCCATGGTCCCGAGGAGCAACGCCGTGAGCTTGAACAAGTACTGCGGCAGTTTGACGGAATCTTTACCGAAAAACCGGGTAAGTCGTCTGTGTTACAGCATAGCATAGACACCGGTAACGCTAGGCCCTGGCGTTGCAATTCGAGACCATTGAGTGTGCATAAGCGTGCTTTATTAGACGCTGCTCTTAACGAAATGCTCCAAACCGGTGCAGTTCGAAGGTCCCAGAGCCCTTGGGCATTTCCTGTTGTTCTGGCTCCGAAACGAGATGGTACGGCTAGGTTATGCGTCGACTACCGTCGACTTAACGCAGTAACTGTAAGGGACTCTTACCCCTTCCCGTCCACTGAGTCAATCTTGTATTCCCTGGGCAATGCAACTGTGTTCTCAAGGCTTGATTGTAGTAAAGGATTTTTGCAAATCCAAGTTGCCCCAGAGGATGTCCCCAAAACAGCCTTTACGTGTCATGAGGTTTGTTTGAATTTGTACGAATGCCTTTCGGACTGTCTAATTCACCCGCCAGTTTCCAGCGGTTGATGGATACAGTGTTGGGAGATGCAAAGTACAATTTCGCAATGGCATACATGGATGATGTCGTAGTGTTTTCTAGAAATTTTCAGGAACACTTGGAACACCTCTCACTCGTCCTTGCAAGGATGAGCGAAGCGGGCATAACAATCAACCCCCGGCAAGGTGCAGCTGGCATCGTCTAGGATCAGCCTTCTCGGCTTTGTGGTGGACGGAGGTACCATCCGTCTTAACGACGACAAGCTAAAGGCGATCACGGACTTTCCGGTTCCCGGTAACGTCAAAGCCTTGCAGCGCTTCCTAGGTATGGTTGGTTTTTACAGACAATTCATTCCGAGCCGAGCTAGCGCAGCCGCTTAACCAGTTGTTGCGCATGGACACGCGCTGGAATTGGGGGAAAAGAGCAGGAACGATCATTTCGAGCTCTATCACAAGCAATCGCTGATACGGCTAGGCTTTATCTGCCCGACCTTAACAAACCATTTGTTGTGCAAACAGGTGCAAGCGATTATGGTGTTGGCGCAGTTCTCTTGCAGGATCATGACGCTACTCTTTGTCCAGTGGTTTTTGCAAGTCGCACGCTGAATCCGGCAGAACGGAACTACTCCGTGACGGAAAAGGAGTGCTTGGTGATCATCTTCGCTTTCAGGAAGTTCGAACTGTACCTGGACGGCAGCACTTTCACCGTCCAGACTGACCACCAGGCACTTTCTTGGCTGCAGCGGCTCCATAACCCGTCTGGACGACTTGCCAGGTGGGCCCTGACGGTACAAGGCTACTCCTTCAACGTGGAGTACAGGCGGGGCTCAACGAACGTGTTAGCAGACGCACTGTCCCGTGCGCCTCTCCCGGAGGGGGAAGAAGGCACCGAGGCGCCTTCTCAACTTCCTGGCAGCAGCACAGGTGGCACGAGACGTATCTTCGTCTTGGGGCCCGGTCGTGAGCAGAGAGCAGCTCCTAGACGCTCAGAGAGCGGACGGCCTTTGTCAGCGGGTGTCGCAGTGGATAGCTGAGCAAGACTCTGCTGACACCGGAACGACTGACGGACGGCACGACTCCTATCTGCTGGGCGAGGATGGCATCCTGTTCAGATACATACCCCAGGCGGATGAGGACGACGGCGCATCCCCGTTCAGAGTCGTGGTGCCACGGAAGTTGCGTAAGTCTTTCATACGTTACTTTCATGACTCGGCCTTGGCAGGTCACAGCAGCGGCAGGAAAACTTATGAAAAGTTGTGTCGTGTTGCGACATGGCCAGGAATGAGGCAGGATCTAACAAAGTATGTTCGTACTTGTCCCGTATGCCAGAGAGCAAAACCTCGTGGTGGTTTACCCCCTGGGCGCTTACAGCCTGTTCAGAGCAATAGACCCTGGCAGATAGTTGCTTGTGATGTGATGGGACCATTTCCCCGTAGTCCTAGAGGTAACCAGTATTTGTTCGTGGTTACTGATCATTTCACGAAATGGGTTGAGCTGTTTCCTCTCAGGACACCGAATTCCCAGAGAGTGTGGGAAAACTACTCGACACCTTTTGCCGGTTCGGGTTTCCCGCACAGCTGATCACCGACAACGCAACCTACTTTACAAGTAAGGTGTTCTCAGATTCTTGCGCTGTCTTAGGCATTCAGCATAAGAAGACTTCCCCGTATCACCCTCAGGCTAACATTACCGAACGTGTTAATCGGAACCTGAAAATGATGTTGGTTGCTTTTACCAGCTAGCACCACCGTGATTGGGATCTTCGCCTGGCCGAGCTGGCGTTCGCTACACGGACGACGGTCAACAGGTCTACAGGATTCACCCCGGCGTTCCTGAACTTGGGACGAGAGGCCCCTTTTCCAGTGGAGAATGCTCTGGGCCTCCGGGATGGTGCAACCCGGCCTCCTTATTCCAGGTTTGCTGAGGACCTCTGGAGTCGACTGGACGATGCAGCCCGGACGGCTCGGGAGAACCTGGACGTCGCAAGGTTGGACCAGGCTCGACAGTACAACCGTGGACGTCGGAACCTCACCTACAGCGTCGGTGACCTCGTCCTTCGACGGACTCACCCGCTAAGTGATGCGTCACGAGGCTTTGCAGCTTCACTCGCAGATAGGTGGGATGACCCCTTCGAGGTAAGTGCGTGCTCCTCCGGCCTCACTTACAGGCATCGTCGCTGCGACACCGGCGAAGAGACCGGGCCAGTTCACATCTAGGACCTGAAGTCTTACCACCTCCGAGACCCTGACGGAGAAGAGCCCGATTTGCAACCTGCCTCCCTCCAGGACCTGGACACGGATACCGTTCCCGGACCTGCGTCCAGCCGCTACGACTTGCGTCCCCGCAGGCGGCGCACGTAGCTGCCACTATCTCCATCGCTAAGCATAGTGCTTGTGATTTAGTGCTTTATTAGTGTGATTTCTGTTGCACAGTTTCCGCTGTTTGTCTGTTGTTCCGGCGCTCGCGGCTTGGGGATACCCTCTTACCGTGTTCCCTTTTTCTCTCCTCGCATACAGATGCGTCGGCGTTCCCGGCCCCGCCAGCCCTGGAAGACCCCGGGGTTCTGCGCGCAGTCCCCCGGCCGGACTCCCGCTCCCGTTCACAGGGAAATTCCGCACGCGCGCCTGGTTTTGCCTCCCCCCAGTGCCACTCCGTGGCAACGTGGACCATCATTGCAGACGGGTAGCCAGTGTCGTGGGCATCCCGATCGCGTTGGACCAGCCAGCCGCGGCCTCTCCGAGGTGATGACTTGGCCCTCACTCCAACTCCCTTTCGGGGCCACACCCTGACAGAGCGGCACCCCGCCGACCCACTCCAGACACTCACGGCAGATGAGAAACAACTGCTCTGCCCAACCTGCCACGTTCCCGAGTTGCACCGTTCCACCCATCGCAGGGGTCCCCTCCACCTCGCCCGGGTCGAAGCCGCCCGCAAGGACAGCGATGTCAGCGCGGCCCTATCAACCCTAAGATGACTTAAGCCAAAACTACTGGCAGAAGCAAGGCCTCCTCCACCCCAGACAGCAGCCCCGCAGTCACCATTCGACGAGGCAGTCCTAGAACTGACGGACGACCTGATGACCCTCTAAGGGGAGGGGAAGTATCGGATCCAGCGTCCGGATACCCTCCGACAGAGGGCGCGCTGGGCATCCGACGAAGGGGGCGTGACCGAATAGATAAAAGCGGGGGGCTCGTTATCAGGGAGAGCCTTTTTGGGTTTGGGATTGCCTGCTGCCCGGAGGCTTTGGTCTGAAGGACAATAAATCTGGTATGTCTGTTTGAATTTCTGTGTGTGCTGCTTGTTCCTTCGCGCGCGGAACGGACGGGCTGACGCCCCGAGGTTGTGGGAACTTAGGTTTCCACGAACCAAGGACACTGTGCGAAGGCTTGCCCATTCCCAGACACACGGACAGAACAGGAAAAGGCACAGTCCCAGCAACAGCGTCACAATTGTGACTTCCACTCAAAGGCTCAAGGAGGATCTCCGACAGAGAACGAAGTCAACAACGTAGTTTCATCATTTCACAGTCTGTCACACGGCACTATCTTTTTGCCCGCGACAGTCAACGGCATAGAAGTCGTAGCCCTGTGGGATCCAGGTTCGGCAGTGACGTTGCTCTCTAGTCACCTTGCAAAGCTCCACAACTTCGAAGTCATTGCTAACCGCACTGTGATTTTGAAAGGCCCTTTCGGCGGTGTAAACAACCCTGTGGGATTGACACAAGGCATAGTATCTGTTGGACCCGCAACAGCCACTGTTGAACTTCGCGTCGTGGAAAACCTGAATTACCCTCTCATCATCGGTTTGGACTGGCGACGTTCAACCTCCTTCGATTACATCGAACGCTTCAATGGTGTCATCAACTCCATCGAATGAATTCCAAAACAATGCAACATCACGGCACTGGAAACTGCGTCTGACCCGCCCGATTCTTCGCAGCAGTTGCCCCACCAATGACTACACAAGGATGTGACCGTGAATGCTGCTGATACTCTCAGTGAAGGTCACGCCCTGAACATCGGAGGACTAGCCAAGTTCGTGCCGGCAAACATCACAAGCCAAGTGAATGACAGACCTCTTCCGACACTCCCAACGAAGGAGGACATCGAATCGAAAATAACTTGCCTCCAGCCTTGCAAAGACGTGACTCCAGAGGACTTTGAAAAGCTGAAACTGGCATTGTCGGAAAACGCGGAAGTCTTCACAGAACCTGGTCAAGGACTTGGTGTTTGTCCACATGTAGAACATGCCATAGAGCTTAGCGACGAAAAACCTGTGCGAATGTAGCCATATTCAACTTCCGAGACCAATTGCAAATTTATAAAAGAAGAAACTGAAAACTGGCTTCGTAAGGGCATCGTCAGGCAGTCGTTATCGCCGTATGTATCACCTGTACTGGTTGTTGGCCAGCCACGTCATCCGACTACCCCCAAGCGTTTGTGTGTTGATTACAGATACTTAAATGCAAAGACTGTGAAGCATGCCTACCCCATGCCGAGTACAGACGATGTGCTACACAAAATCGCTGGGTTTCGCTACTATACGAAGCTAGATATCAAGAAAGCGTTTCTAAATGTTCGACTGAAGGAGTCTGACAAAGCAAAGGCTGCGTTTGTTACAGAGAACAGGCATTATAAGCCCAACCGCATGCTTTTTGGCCTGTGTAACGCTCCCGCAACAATGCAAACCATCATTAACGACGGCTAACCCAACACAACACAACACAACACAACACAACACAACACAACACACAACACAACACAACACACAACACAACACAACACAACACAACACAACACAACACAACACAACACAACACAACACAACACAACACAACACAACACAACACAACACAACACAACACAACACAACACAACACAACACAACACAACACAACACAACACAACACAACACAACACAACACAACACAACACAACACAACACAACACAACACAACACAACACAACACAACACAACACAACACAACACAACACAACACAACACAACACAACACAACACAACACAACACAACACAACACAACACAACACAACACAACACAACACAACACAACACAACACAACACAACACAACACAACACAACACAACACAACACAACACAACACAACACAACACAACACAACACAACACAACACAACACAACACAACACAACACAACACAACACAACACAACACAACACAACACAACACAACACAACACAACACAACACAACACAACACAACACAACACAACACAACACAACACAACACAACACAACACAACACAACACAACACAACACAACACAACACAACACAACACAACACAACACAACACAACACAACACAACACAACACAACACAACACAACACAACACAACACAACACAACACAACACAACACAACACAACACAACACAACACAACACAACACAACACAACACAACACAACACAACACAACACAACACAACACAACACAACACAACACAACACAACACAACACAACACAACACAACACAACACAACACAACACAACACAACACAACACAACACAACACAACACAACACAACACAACACAACACAACACAACACAACACAACACAACACAACACAACACAACACAACACAACACAACACAACACAACACAACACAACACAACACAACACAACACAACACAACACAACACAACACAACACAACACAACACAACACAACACAACACAACACAACACAACACAACACAACACAACACAACACAACACAACACAACACAACACAACACAACACAACACAACACAACACAACAGAACAGAACAGAACAGAACAGACATGTCGAAGTTTATACAGTGGAGTGCAGCTGTAGCTTCCACAGTTTCGCCACGAAAACCACCGCCCCCCCTTGACCACGTGATCATCCGTAACGAATCACGACAAAATAGCCGGAAAACGGCGCCAAAGAGCGCGCGCTGGCTGATCGAACTGCGCATGTGCGCTGCGTGCCCTCCCCCCCCCCCCTGTTCCGAGCGCTTCGCCAGGTCATCTGCTAATATTATCGGGAAGCAGAAAATGAAAATCCAGAAGACGAAGGAATTCACATGTACAAATTTATTGACACGGTAAACATATACACAAGAAGCAACATTTGAATGCAAGTAAATCTACACGATTATTACAGAATACTGCAGAATAAACAGATAATAAATAGCGCCGAGCAACAGAAAGCGTGACTATCATATTATACAATCCTTAAGGGAACCTATTCGGTTTGGAGAAAGTAGATATTATTATACATATCTATAGCACGTGATGAGTCGCAGAAGCCATCCGCTTCATCCCAGCACAACTGTCGAATTTTCTGGTGACAGGGGCCACATGCTCGCGGATCGCAGGGCCACGAACAGCTGTCGGTGTCTGAATGAAAAAACAAAAAACAAGAGAACCTGTTAATGATATGGTAAACCGGAGCACAGGCAACGTTAATTGGCTGAATACGCTCTATAAGACATGCCAAGGTTACGCGTCTAATGTCGACTAATGCCAAAATTGGAGGAACCCTGCGTACGCGATGCACGCTGTTTTCCTTTTCATGCATACCAGTGTATTAAGCATCAGACACATTCAAACAGCGGAACAAAACGCAAGAAGCAACGCCACGCAGAATCATCAACCAGATCATGACTGTTAACCGGCAGAAAGTGATGTAATACGGGGCAAGGTGCACACAGTTAGGCGACAGTATTAAACGTCTGATCACTGACATGCATCTTACGTTTGTCTGCTTACCTTTCATTCAGGCGTTCATCCATGGCTCGAAGATCTTCGAAATCCACGAAACGAAATCACCGCCTGCTCACATAGGCAGACGCGAGCTACACAACGGTCAGACGGGTCGGCGCCTCGGAGAAACGAACGCGGGCGAATCCACCGGTTAAATGAGCCTCAGCCAATCATGATCGAGAAGGGTCACGTGGGAGACCGGAGCCAATGGAAAGTAAATAGCCGGAATTTGGCGGGAAATGCCAGTGGCGACACTATTTGCGCGGCGGCGAAACCGGCTTACTGTGCCTCCTCTGGTTTATATGGATAACATCTGCGTGGATACGGACAAGACCGATAAACACGTCCAACTCGTCAACGACACCCTGCATGCTCTGTGTGCACTGGGCTTCTGGATTGACATCGCTAAGTGTTCGTTCATGGCATCTTCGATATCATTCTTGGGCCTCATTGTTTCACGATAAGGACTTTCAATCGACCCTGAACGTACAGCCGCGATCGCAAAGTACCCAAGACCGCGAGACAAAACCGAAGTTCGATCATTCCTCAAAGTAACATCTTACTACAGAAAGTACATTAAGGACTTCTCAAAGATTGCACGACCGTTGACTGACTTAACAAAGAAAGACACTCAGTTCATCTGGACAAGCAACTGTGAAACGGCAATGGAGCAGTTGAAACAGTGTTTAACACACGCGCCTATGCTAGCGACGTTCAGTGCTGACTTGCCAACTGAAGATCACGTGGATGCGTCACAAAAGGCATTCGGAGCAGTACTGGTGCAACGAAACTGAAGGGACACCAAAGTCATCAAATATGCCAGCAAGAAGGTCCCTGCCCCTGATAAGAACAAACGCTCGACAGACTTGGAAGCATTCGCCTTGCAGTGGGCAATAACCGATAAGTTTCACCGGTATCTGCAAGGTCTCCCACATTTCGACGTATTCACCGACAATTGGGCAGTCGCCCATCTGATGACTAAATGGATGCCACACCGACGGTATGCACGACTCATGCTTGATCTAATGAAATACAGTTTCACAATTCGCCACACACCTGGCACCCAAGTGAAAAAATAAACTGGAATCCCAAGTGGGATATAGTGGAACCACTTGAACAACAAAGTGGGTCAAAGTGGAACCACTTTGTTAGCAAAGTGGTTTAAGGTGACACCACTTGGTCAGGAAAGTGGTTTGAAATGGAACCATTATCTTGCCAAAGTGGAAGTCACAGTGGGTTAGTCAGAGCCGTTGTGGGCTAAACTGGAACCACTTGGTCAGCAAAGTGGTTCGAAATAGAACCATTTTCTGGCCAAATTGTGTTCACTCCGAAGTCGAAGTGTGTTTGGCCAGAGCCTTGTGGATTAAACTGGAACCACTTTGAAAGTCAGAGTGGGTTAGACAGGATCCGCTTGGGGTATCACATGAGGAACACTAAACACGAAAGGAAAGGCAATCCAATCCAATCCATGTCTTCGTATCATTTGAACGATTTCAAAGTTGAGCGTCGGTTGGAGAGAGCAATACAATGGAGCTACTGAAACTGCCCAGCATTGTATTCCAAGTTCAGCGTACTTCAGGCGCATATAGGAGGCGAAACTCAATGCCTCGCCTCGCCACGAAACCGCCATCGCCGCTGATATCACCCGATTGCAAGTTGCAACAGAACAGGCGTTCCACGGCAGGTCCCCCAAACTCACCTCGGAAAAGCGTGCAACTAAGAAGGCCGCCACTAGATACCCCACTGTTGCCGTTCCGGATCACTTCAGCGCGCTAAGTTTAGCGGCAAAATATTTTTGTTGTTTCTGCGAATGAATCTAGCCTTTATATGTCCAAATAAAACGCGTATAACAACTTTCTGTGTCGTGTTTCACTTTTTGGTCCCGTTTTTAAACGTGTTGAGCGATTGGAAGGATCTAGTGCACGGCAGCGTGCATCACATAGCGTACCTGTCGTACCAGGCGCCGCCACTGGCGCCGCAGGCGCAGTCGTCCATTTCTCCTTCGGTGACTTGGCCTGGCTTGGACTGTGCTTCAACTGGATCTTTAGCGCGCTACAATCAAACGCAAGCCAACGTCTGGTAACAATGGGGTATCTAAAGGCGGCCTCCGGCATTGCACGCATCGGGATAGGAACAAATACATGGGAAAATGGCGACCTTGGGGGACCTGTTCCACGGTGCTCGCTCGGATGGCTCGATGGAGAACAAAGGAGAATGTGATTTCTGCGTCGTGAGCTGCTTCTGCTAATTTCAGTCTCGATCCCAGCAAACCACAAACGGCACACAGACGTGCATAAGACGTCACAAGATGGATATCTGGATATCCAGTGGATTTTCGTGAGGGTCCAACTTACATCCAATGGATATCCATGGGAGCTGGACTTTACCACTATTTTCTGATCCCAGGAACCTCCAGACAATGTCTTTCATGAACATGTGAATATTGTGCGGTGCAGGTATAAAAACCCCGTAATTCAGTAGTTCTTCTACCCTGTGTAGTTTATCGGTACAGTGTACGTTAGTATCATAGCCCAATGTTATTATTTAAGGTCTCAAAAGAAGCGAAAAAAAAACAGCAAAACGAAACCCTTTTTGCCCCCTCCACCGCGAACGCGGATTTGGAGGGAGACCAGACCATTCACAGTAGCCTTTCTTGGCGAAACGGCCGGAGGCCGGAGCATATACTGAAGTACACGTTGTTGGGGCTCGTTCATTATAAGTGTATTGGGCGTAAAACGTTTGTTACGGTGAGGGAGGCTGTCTTTGCAATTTGCAGAGTGAAGGTATAACCAATAACGTTCCTGACATTCCTTCGTATCTAATACTATGTTTTTAATTCATCCTATTGTCTATAATATGATTAGCTGCTGAGTGGAGCTGTAAAAGTGATCAAATCCCACTGTTGATTGACAAGCGTTGCACATAGATAAATACTTTCACAGCTAGCAGCACGCGAACGATAAAAATGTATAACAATTTTACTTGTTCCCCATATCTAGTTAATGTTTACAGAAGTTTTTGCTAGCTCTCAGCACAACAAAAATGTGGCTGTCGGAACAAGATGTCGTAACTTTCACATTTATGCGCATATCTCCAGGCGACGTCCTTGCGACGTTCCTGTGACATTTAACCAGTGCCCAAAATCTCGTGTACTGGATCTTTCATGGATATCCCAGGGATCTCCAGGCCGCTTTTTCCATTCAAATATCCAAAGCGCGATATCCTGCAGACGTACCTAATGCGAATGTCGTTCTGGGACATCCCATAGATATCGCATTGTTGTCCAGATATTCAGGACGTTCGCAACCTTGTAGAGATGTTCTATGGATATTAGTGGCTTACTGGGATTTTGTTGACTTCGCTTCTTAGAAGAGTAAGCCAGTGGACCTACTTACAGTTCGAACATGACTAATATGTGACTGAATCTTTCCCTGAACATTTCAGATTTTGCTTTCTTCATGCTGCACTTCAATATTGGATCTCGAAATTTCCCCAGATTCATATATTGTCTGTCTGTTGTGCGATATGTTGTGACATTGAACCATATGTTTACGTGTGAAACACTTCCGACACTGTATCTGTTTCTGTTTCTCTGCATGTTCTAGTGATATTTATTCACTTGCACCTAGTGTACTAACACACTAATTGTTGGGGATGGGGAATGTACTTTTGTTTGTTTTGGGTCTGGTTGTTTGTTGTTTTGTTCTGGGAGTAGCAGAACTAGTCAGGAGACAAGTTCAATTTCTCCCTGGTTCTCTTTTAAATAATCAATCAATCACTTCCCGACAGTGCGCGCGAGATGTTTTCCATTATTGTGTCAACCTGGATGCCACTTTCAAGGTATGTATTTTCGTAATAAAATAGTATGTTGCTCAATACCTCATTGTGTGTGTGTGTTTTGTGTACGTCGCGAATGTGTGAGACTGTTTCAGTTTGGGCTTTGCTGGCGGCACGATTCCCTTGTCCATGTTAGGTTGGAAGCTTGAAATGAGAACTGACAATGTTTGAAGTTTGTCTGATCTCGTTCGTATGTGGCGAAGGCGCATCGTATCGCATATGTACCTCATGCACGAAACGGTACGTGCGCGTACTTCATATTTTATCACGTTCGCCGTACCTCTTGAATCATGATTTTTTTAAATGTACCTGATGTTCGTGTGGTACGTAACCGTTACTGGGCGTAGAGTGTAAGCTGGAAACTGAAGTGGACTCACTAGCAAGTGGTTCTGCAAGTGAAACCATTTGCAAATAGGTCCCAAAGTAGAAAAGCATATGTAAGTAGCTTCCGAAGTGGAACCACTACCAAGTGGTTTCCAAAGTTGAATGGCAAGTGCATTTTAGAATCCAAGTGCATTTTAAAGTGGACAATTTCCAAGTGGTTTCTCAAAGGGGTATTTGTTTCATAAACAACTTGCAAGTGGTTCCACTTGCAGATATTTTCCACCTGGGAAAACATGGTAGCCGACATGTTGTCACGGATTCCGGAAGAAGTGAAATCAATTCAGGTCCTTCGTGCGCGTGACTCTCGGATAAACGAAGCACAGCGACAGGATCCAGAGCTCAAGCATATAATTGCCGACCTCGAAAATGGTGATGGTCCATCCCAAACAATCGACACTTACCAACTCGTAAACGGCACAGTCATGTACGCTCAAGGAAACAACGAGACTTGTGTCCTCCGTGTTGTGGTGCCCCAATCGCTCAAGCATGCTGTACTCCAGTGTTATCACAACAACGATGGTCACAGTGATGCCACACGAACATTGTCGAAAATACAAAAAGGTACTATTGGAATACCATGTCAAAAGACACGCACGCATACGTCAAAACATGTGTCAAGTGCCTGGAGTACAACCACATGACAGGGACAGAAACGCGTATTCTCCAAGCAAGAGAAGTACCTACGACACATTTTGAGTGCATCGCCATCGACAATATTGGCACGATAAACACTGACGTCGCTAACAAGTATGTCATCACTGCTGTGGACCTAACGACAAGTTTCATAGTGACACGGGCAGTGCCTAGTAAATCTACTGAACACCTGCTAATGTTCATTAAGACACACACACACACAAATAGAGATACGATGATGAGATGATGTTCATTGAAGATCAACACTCATGGAAGGCCAAAAACCGTCATCACTGACAATGATAAGGTGTTGATATCCCGAGCAGCGACACAGTATATTTCGCCGACAGACACATTGAAAGGCTCACGTCAATACCATATGCACCGAAAACCAACGGACTTGTTGAGAGGGCAAATGGAAAAGTTTTGCCAGTGCTGCGAAAAAAATGTGGATGGTGACATCAACAATTGGAGTGCATACCTGAAGAAGTCAACTATCCAAGTCAACGTCACACGTCACGTTGGACTGCGAACGTCACCATTCGAACTACTTTTTAACTATTATCCGCGCAAATACATTGATAACGAACTAAATGTCTCTTCAAGTCCCCCTGACAACGACGTTGACGAAGCACGCAATGATGCTCATGCCAACCTTACGGCATATTTGAAGACTGTAAAAAGAAACTTTGATTCTCGGCGTAAGCTACCGACGTTCAAAGTTGGAGACTGTGTTCTCTTCTCCAACGGCATTCGGAATGGCAAACTGGGAACTTTATTTGAGGGTCCGCACGCTATCGTGAAAATCGCTGACAATGCATCCACCATTGAGCGACGACTGCCAAATGGAAAAGTGGACCGCAAGCTCGCCACAGCCATGCAAATCAAGCGATCTCATCCCTATCCTTTCCATAGATGCCACATGCGTCATTGCAACTGCAGTCGTAAAATGGAACTTCACCGCGAAACACGCTGCTACGCGCGAACACAGTGTCACAAAAGTTGTCACAGAGTGTCAAGCAGGTTAGCGGTGAGGAAGTCGACAAGAGCGCGCAATGCCGTCTCCTGGTGATGGGCAGGCCAGCAGCCGAGAACCTTCCCAGCAGAGAAAGGGCGATTGTCGAGGCCGCTGGATGTCCGCGGCGGTGAGAAAAGGGTCCACTGCACTTGCAGCAACGATCCGTCCGTCCTTCTCCTGTGTGGTGGCTCGTGGTACTCGGTCCTCGACTGGCACTTTTATCCGGCCCTCCTCCGTACACGCACGAACGATACGGTTCACAGTGAGCCCTCTATCATCAGGAATGATGTCGTCACTAAAAAAAAACGGTTCCATGCAGCAGTAAAGGTTTATTCCAGACTTTGTCATCTTACCCGTTCCATAGATGCCACATGCGCCATTGCAACTGCAGTCTTAAAATATAACTTCACCGCATAACACCCTGCTAGGGCTCCATCATCAGTAATGATGTTGTTCTCTCCTTTGATTTCACTAAAACATTCAATTTCATGCAGCAGCAAAGGTTTATTGTTGTTGTCATCCCTATCCGTTTCACAAATGCCAGATGCGCCATTGGAACTGCAGTCCTAAAAGAGAACTTCGCCGCATCACACGCTGGTAGCCCTCTATCATCAGGAATGATGTCGTTCTCTCTTCTGATTTCATTAAAAACTAATTGCACACGTAGCGGTCGAGGTTTATTCCTGTTGTCATCCACATCCTTCCCATAGACGACACGTGCCCTCATTGCAACTCCAGTCCTAAAAAGAATTTCACCGCATAACACGCAGCAAGCCCTCCATCATCATCAGGTATGTTTTCGTTATCTCCTGTGATTTCAGTAAAAACCAATTCCACGTGCAGCAGTACAGGTTTATTCCAGTTATTTTCCCTATCCTTCTCATACATGCCACATGCACCATTACAACTGCAGTCTTAAAATGGAACTTCACCGCATACGCTGCTAGCCCTCCATCATCAGGAATGTTGTCGTTCTCTCCTCTGATTTTTGCCACGATCCCGATACACGGTTGCTTCGATCCCAACATCCCTCCATATTCCTGGTGTCCATCTCTCTGCAACACATCTATAGCTTTCACTCCGCCCTATGTGCCTGGAATCATTTCCTTGGAGTCAGTCTCAGCTCAGTTTATGTTTTCCGTGCCCTTGATAAGTGACGAGTGCTTTTCGGGAATGAACTTTTTTCCTAATTCGTGTATTTTCTTTCCTTTTTGACTGCTTTCTTTATTTTGTTGTTTTTAAGCAGGTGCACTGACTCGTTGTCTACCTGTGGCAACTCTTTTGGTTATTATAATCGCCATTGATTCACTGTACACAGAAAGGGCGATGCTGTGATGTGCTTGAAAGCGTGGAAGTGTATGTACTCGTATATCGCAAGTATACGGCATTATTTCAGTGAAGGGAAAAGCATTAGGGAACAGTACATAGAAGGGCAGAAAATGTAGTGGAACAGTAAGGAAATGTGGAGGGACAATGTGACACTGTTCTTCACTGTTCTTCTTCTGGGCACCATCCTCATGATTGGTATGGGTAAGGGGCAAAGGGTAAGGGATGTCCTCCCTAACCCTTCAAATACTATGCCAATGATGAGGACCGGGCCCATAAATACAACAGCCTCTGTTCGAAATATCGGAGGCTCCCGTCCTGAGCCATTTCCATTCACAATCCATGTACATATCTGCAGCGCATGATGGATGAGCACGCGTGGATAATCTTTCAAATAAGATAATATCACCTTCCGCAGTTGATCGCGGCTGGGTTTGAATCTCGGCACCTAGATTTTCCTGCGTTTTCCCGAGATACCTCATTGCAAATACCGGTTGCACAGTTCCTGGTTTAGTCGGTCAGGATGCACTACATCCATCTTCATCAGTCATGACATTACCCACTCATGCGAGGCGCAGTGGAACCAACACCACCGTGGCAACTGCCCCAGCATAAGTGAAATCAAGGACGACAGGCCAAGTATGTCTCGTAGTACCATGGCAACTTTCTATGGTGAGCTCACCATAAACTTTCCGTACATGCAAGAATATCTGACAAGGCTTTAAGTATTCTACATGTTGCGCCTACCTTCGAACCAATTCGGACTCGTACTCTCCAGGCGCTTGACAAATTTACTTTCTACGTCTTGCTTCATTTGAGGTGAAATACGTAAATTGATTAACAACTGTGTGCTCTAGACAGCACTAAAATTGTCTATGTAACAAGTGAGAAAGTTGTCGTTCTACTTCTGTCATGTAACCATACATAAAAACTAATCAATGTTGCAGTTTAGAGTGTTCTAAATTGGGAAAGACATGCTACTGTTTTAGACTTCTTCTCATTCCCGCCTTCTGCCTTCCTTTTCACATCTGCCTTCTGTTTTCTTTTTCAGATCTCAGTTGTCCCGCGACGTAAGCCCGGAAATTATAATTATTTTTTATCAAAAACCTTCTGACGATACGCAGTCCATACATTAGCGAGAAAACATGCTTTGTGTAAAAACATGGAAAGTGGCAGCACACGTCATGACTCGGGACGACGAATTGTTCATAAACCAAGCATTTGACGCAGCGCAGTCAACTTCGTGCGGCCGTTGTTCCGATACTACCGCTCTCCAAACTCTCATTTTTAAAAATGACAAAATGTATGAAGGAAAAAAGCTAAACAGCACTTGATGCGTTCGTATTACCGCTATTAGAACAAAAGTACCTCAAAAGGCCTTTGCTGCGTTACGTGAGAGGAGCAACAAGGAAATGTACAGAATCAATACGTATGAATTAGAAATAAATAGTTACATTATGTACAATACATGAATGAAGTCACAATATGAATACACAATATGGAGTGACTGTGATCTTCCCAAACAACTCACTGAAGTAGTTGTGCAAGGCATAAAAGCCCCACAGCAAAGTTGCTGGTCGAGCACACACTAGGACAACGTACCGAATAATTATTATTATTCGGTCATACGTTGTCCATAATAATGGTAACGTGATGTTGCACGTAAGGTTTGTCTGCGCAGTGTGGCAACATGTTGCGCGTGCCGCAGGGTAGGACTACGGATAATTTCGACCACCTGGGGTTCTCTTGACGTGCACCCGAAATCTCCGACACATGGTGCTGGAAGCAATGTTTACCTCCCCCTCATTGCCACTTTCCTCGGCCAGGATCGAACCCGCGATCTTGAGCTCAGCATGCCAACACGTTACCGAATGAGCTCATTCGGGAAGATCATGTTCGCTCCAATTATTGTTTTTGGCACTGTTTTATTATGTGTGACCAACAGGCCCAAATTGGTACTTTATGGAGAGATTGATATAACATCAGATATCATATACTTCACAATCATAATGATAACAAAGGCTACTTAGCACATAGTAACCCGAATGAACACTGGCAAGTTTTAAATGTGTTATGATCAGGGATAATGACTAGAAACTGAAGTAGATTGTTCCAATCAGAGATGGTCTCCGGAAAAAAAATGAATGGGAGTAATGGGCAGTGCAGGAACGGAGAAGCTGTAATTTAACAGAATTACATATCCATGGTGAAATATAGTTTGCCTGCTTTCCGCCCCTAACAGGCTTCGCTGTCATAAAAGTTGTCAGTGGCACTGGGAGACCGAAGTTGATTCGTCATGCGCAGCGAAGGGCGCAATTGTTATAATTCGAGCCTATTGTGATAATTGCAGTTTCATGGTAATAAGTATTATAATAATAACGAATACAGTTCTATATGACATTTGACAGCAGGGCTGCTTGTCCGTCGCGTAGCGAAAAGATTGCAACGAGACAGCTGTTGTACGAAATGCCGCAAGCGTTCATTGTACACGCACGCATTGCTTACTAGGGGAAAAAATAGGATGCTACGATTTTTAGTTCTGTCCACAACAGTTGTTTCGATCGACAACAGAGAGAGGGCGCAGACAAGCTGGTTCATGATGACAATGATGCAACCCGAGGCAGGGAAATAAACAACAATAAACTTGTGGCGGAGGTTACTCAGGGAATCTTTAGAGATAGCTGCACGTGGACATTGCGTCAGCAAGCCCTCCTTTGTGCCCATACCCCCTCTCCGGAGGTTGTTGTGTATATAGTGACGGTTTTGCTATTAAATTTTGTTGCTGTGCCTGAGGAAATTGTTGTCTGTTGTTTATTTCCCTGCCTCGGGTTGCATCCTTGTCAGTTGTTTCGATCCAAAGCCAATAGGTTACTCTGTTGAAACCTTGCAAGAATGTCAGAAATACAAGCGAAGAGACACTCAAGAGCCAAGCTCTAAACAACAGCTTTGTTGCGTTACCCTGTGATTCTCTCTTACAATGAGACATGAGATACAACAACCGAAGTAATGTCAACGCGTGCGCATTCTCGTTGTTTTTCCTCGGTCGTTCGTCCTGTGGCCATGTGTCACGTTGACCCGGTTGCAGCAGCACAGTGAATGCCAATCTCCCGTGAGGTGGTCTATTTCCAGGTCTCGCGTAACGGGCTGTTACACTGGTTACACACTGGTCATTTCAGATCTACCCGCTGCGCCGTGGAGCACTACGTAGAAGGTAAAGAGCATGTTGGTTGGAACTCATCAAAGGAAGACGTCACCTTTGTCGAGAAACACGCCCCCGGGTAGCGGTAGGGAGGATTTGTGTCAAATAAACCTGGGTTGCTAGTTGAACGCCGTCCGTGTCTGTCGTGTTTGTGTTCGTCCACCACGATGCGTCGCCGAGAAAGCACGAATTCAGCTGAAATCACCCGCAGAGCGCTGTCGTCACTTCCGCACTTCGTTCGCAGACCATGGCGCAGACGATATCCCCAGAGTTCAACTGATTTCGGTATTATCGTTGCTGAGTAGACTTTTCATGCTGCCATCATTTGTTTTGAG
The DNA here is from genome assembly GCF_037126465.1 of Ornithodoros turicata. Lineage (NCBI taxonomy): Eukaryota > Metazoa > Arthropoda > Arachnida > Ixodida > Argasidae > Ornithodoros > Ornithodoros turicata. The sequence goes on along the minus strand of NC_088206.1, from coordinate 43,877,970 downwards.
CAACGACCGCTCGTCAAAAACGCTTAGGAAACGTTCCTGGGTGGGTTTCCGCTAATCGGCAGTTGTGAATGTAGAAAGGCGCGTGTAAAAAAGGGAAAAGTAGGTTTACCCCATTTCCTGTCTTTTTTCTTTTTTTCGCTAATAGAAAAATCGGGAACTCAGACTCGGTGAAAAGCATGGCGGCAAATGATGCGCAATGGTTCGTTGTGCTCTGTTTCTACGATGTTGTTTTACGCTTGATACACATAACCAAACGGCCAACCAAGTACAGTCGACACTACAGTACGATAATAGAGTAGCATTTTAGTAGTTGCATTATTTCTCTCATTGGAATACTGCGTACTGAGGAACGTAGACCGGGAAAACGTCACACGCGAAATTGATACACCAGGGAAACGGCACAGGGAAATGTGACGAGGTTTTCATTTCGTCATTTCGACTGGGACATTTTACCCAACGCCAATTCATCGAACGCCGATTTATCATCCCTTGCCTTTCGTCGTCCCTCGTCTCGGGATTTTACTGTCACGCAAAGACAATTCTCCAAAGCATCGGGGTGCACAATCGGTTATGAAAAGCAGAAAAGCGTGAACGCAAATACAAGAAAACGTACATCTGGTAAAAACGTCTGTGATTTTGTCAGCCTGCTGGCCGGCACGAGCCCCACGCCATCATCATGTCTTCGTGTGCGTGTGTTGTTGTAATCTTGTATTTTGCTTCGTTAGAACGGATGCGGAAATGTTTTCTTCCCTGTCCCGCAATAATTATACTTGAGCCACTATACGAGGAGTTCCTCGTGGCGTTCGCACTTTAGGAATTAGCTAACTCTGAAATTAGCCGCAGGAATACCGCTGGTAGCCTGAATAACGCGGTCAGTCGGGGACATTTTTGGGGCGGGAACGGGACATTTCGGTGTGGAAGTTTCGCTGCACGGACATTTTTTTTTCGGGGATATTGTTTCCTACAACCATTCTTCGCTGTTTGCGAAGGCAACGCCGATAGCTACTGTCATAATAATAATAATTCGAGGCTTTACGTCGCGAGACAACTGCGATCAGTTACTGTCATGAAACAGGTTCTCCGTTCATGAGCTTATCCCCTTTACTATATACTGAGCCTATACTGAGATTATGACAATAACGTTAAGGTAATGGCAAATCCTATGAGCACGATATGGAGAAATGCAACGAAATAAAAGCAAGTTTCTCAAAGACACCTAGCTGATTGACGTACTGTCACTGTGACTTCCCTGAGAGAAACATACGACGCATATGACACGCTACTGCTATTTCCTTTTCATGTTCACTCCCAAAATCGAAAATTCTCTTTCCACACCCAGGGTCATCGAGTATAGCTTTAGAACAGGTTTGCTAGCCAATTTTAGATAGCTTTTAATTATGACACCCAAATACTCATAAAGTTGTACTCGCGCGCTTTAGCCCGAAGAGGAAAAGCCAGTTCGCCGCGTGACTCAGAAGAGGCGCCCGAACTGTTTATGTGAACATATGTACCTATGTATATCCAATATCTTGTACATCCTCGAAGGAGGAGCAGCAGTCGCCAAGTAAAAATGATCCAGAGCAGCATCCGTGTGTTTTGAGCATCTAGACGAGCGAGAGGTTGCATACACATTGAACACGCGACCATTAGGATATCCCGGGAAACGTTCGTCCTGACTCCTGAGTGTCAGCTGGATAGACTGCTTGGAGGGGACCTTGCCCCAGCATGATCAAGTTCCGAAGGGCAGTGGGGCAGACACTCAAGCCCCCACGTTGTTGTGTTAGTGTATATCACACAAACAAATGTCGTCGACTAACAGCGCAGTGTGGGGTTGGTATGACATTTCAGACGCGACGGAGCTACGGCAGACGAGGACAATAAGGAAAAGGGCGGTGTGGTGCCTTTACGTCCTTTCCGTACTATCCTCGTCTGCCGTAGCTCCGTCGTGTCTAAATGCCGTTGATCACACATTTTCCGTGGCACCCTTTTTTTTTTCTTTTCTTCTTGTTTTGATGGGAAAGTTATGCATCAACTTGTACAACTTCAGGAAGGTGAATTGCATTGTTGCATTTTTGCTGATACGATATGACATGTAGAACAGTTGACATGGTTAAAGAAATACCATGTTTTTATTTTTATTTTACTAAGTTCTTTAACTAATTAACTACCACGTTTTTGTGGCTTCATAAGAAGAACTATTAGCTGGGAAGCCACATATGTAAGGACGCGTACATGTTCACTTGCAAGAGTCAAGGACGTTGGAGATGGAAGGAACGTTTCACGGAAGCTTTTCGAGATCATGCAATGCGAAAGACCGGAATACAGAAGGCTTTGGACAGTTGTTAATTGCGGGAATTTTTTTTTTCAATTGAACTTTGAAAATTGCCAAGCGAACCTTACTTTCTTTTTTTTTTTTACAAAAATATGATGTCCTACATGGATAACCGCAGACCCAACAAAGACTATGCACAGTATCGCAACAGAAATAGTCGGAAAAAAAAGTAAAAATTACGCTGTAGCCCCGCCTGCTTGATTTTCGCAGAGAACCGTACGCGAAATCTAAGTCTAGACGAGAAAGTGTCCCCGCCTTCATTTGTTTTTGCCTTTGTGATGAAGACGGTTGTTTTCTTTTGGCGATTTCGGGTGGTGCATTTGGGGCACTTTTTTCTGCCCCGAACCCGAGCGGTAAATTCGGGTGGTGCGGTCCGAGCAAGAGCCGCGTGTTCGGATGATGCACTACGGAGCAGTTTGCTCGCCCCAAGAGCACTTTTTTGGCTCTTGCTGCGAGAGGCCGAGCCAAAACCGCCCTCAACTCTCTTCTTCCGCTCTCGACGGCGAGCATGCGCATATATGCGCCTCGCGAGTGTCGTCTGCTACGTATTGCTCCTGCGGCTGTCTGCCTGTCATCTGTCTCTTTGTCGCGTTCACCATTGACGGCATGGATCTTTACGAAAGTAGTAGCGATGAAAGTTCAATTGACACCGATAATGTGAATGACAAAGAGGATGATGTGACCTGCTCCTCGCAAGCTATGCTTGTGATCCGGTGAAAGTGCGCGACGACGCCAACGACGCTGCCGGAAGTTCACGAACACGACGAACGCACAATGCTAGCGAGCGCAGCGACCCTCGTCGAAGAGCGTCCGACAAATTCGGGTGATGACTGCCCCAGAGCGACTCTCGTGTAGAGCGTGCACTGGACCTGGGCGCTCTCGCTCGGATTACCAGGTGCATCACCCGAAATCGCCATTTGTGATAAGAGGGTTGTCACCAGCATCAAGGTGAACGCGGCGCAAAGGAAGGTAAAACTCTAGGTAAAACGAAAGGCGGGAACACTTCCCCCTCTCCCCTCAAATACCGCGGGCTTTTCTTTGTGACAATCAAGCAGGCTGGGCTAAAGCCGAGTTTGTACTAATTTTTGGGGGGGCCTGTCGTTATCCCCTGGAGGACTTCATATTTCTGTAAAAAAAAGTGAGGTTCGCTTGGCAATTTTCAAAGTTTAATTGAATAAATAAAATTCCGCAATTAAAAATTGTCCAAAGTATTCCTCAATGGTGGCAAAATTTTCTAGAAGGTAATTGCCGGAAGTCTGACAATCCTCCGGCGAGTACGTAGCCAGTTAGAATTTTTTATCACCTTAGGTGAAACACCCTGCATAATATAATAAAGGAATGATGTTACAAATGAGTACTATATTCTTAGCTCGGCTTTTGCTTACGTGTGCTGATGCTGAGGAATCCAATCATTTTTTACTCGTAGCAACCATGCATTTCCCTATATCAACGGAAACGACTTCCACAGCAAACGTTACCTAATCTGAGCTGTTTTCTCTCTTGGTATGGGTATGTATGCCTTCTTTTAGGGTTACAGTACCCAAAGGTTTCTTAGACGATCCGCAGGGCAATCACCCTGCAAACCACACAAATAGGAATTCCCCACGATCAGAGCCGTAGCGAGGCAAGTTTGCGGCCAGGGCAGGGTAAATCTGAAGCGCCCCACCCCCTTTTCCAACTGCTGTCAGAAGCCCTGTAAACAAAGAAATTAAAACGCTTATTTGTACTGCCGAGATCGTAAATTCAAATTTCCTTCGTTCCCCCTTTATCCTGTCCAACGAACCTGCCAGGGCCTGCCGTTCGACGCCCCCGAGGGCGCCCGGGGCGGCTACCCCTCTCGCACACCCGTCGCTACGGCTCTGCCTACGATCCCCAGCGTGAGTATGACTACTCTACGTTACATTCACAAACAATAGACAGGGGCAAAAAGACGCATCTTGTCGCGTTCTGCCATACACAGGGTCAACCAGGGACCTGAAGGAAACTCCAGATTGTGTTTTCCGGGGTTCAGCCACCGGTGGAATTTGCGCTGTTCTTAGCATGCTTTGCTAACGTGTATGAGAATGAGATGAAAATAAACGAAAATTTAGCCTATAGTTCGTGTCCTAGTCTGTACGAAACTGATTACTGATTCTTGTACAAAATTGATTATTTATTCTAGGCACAACCTTGTTATGCTACAGAGGACACTCCTATTTGCTTTTCGTATTAGAAACCGATTTGACTGACCAGTAAAATAGAAATGAAGCAAGCGCCTTCTCAGGTACACTAAATTTTGCAACTTCGCCATTCATCTTTAACAATGAAATGTTATCTCCCTGAAATTTATTATGGCAACCATCTAAGTGGCTAGACCCACGAACGTTATCGGGTTGGTTGCATCTAGACAAACTATGCGCGGATTAACTTAGAGAGTGCGGACATCGAATAGAGACCTTTTACGAACAAGATACAAACACAAGATATGAATAAGAACAATTCTGATTCTGAGATGGGCGAGCAACGCGCCCTAATTACCACTCCAAAATAGAAGCCGGAAAAATGTATGCGGTAGGCAGTCTTCTTAGTGTGAACCTTTGCCGAAATCTGCCGTCACGTATTTAATTCGTCTTAATTCCAGTAAATATGCTGTAATATTGACAAGCTAATCCAACTTTTCTTTATCGAAACCAAAACTGCACGGCAGATTTTGTGGAGAGCGAAAGGCACAAAGCGCACTGTTAGCTATGTGGATTGAGCTTAATTAGGAACTTTCAGTTCCCGAGTGCTTTGGTGCTTTGGTATCTACCATTCGCATTTTTTCTAAAAATAATAACAATAAAAAACACGAGGAAGATAAATACGGTTTAAAAGGAAAAAAGTTTGCAGAATGACGCTTCGGTTACAGTGACTGACGGCAAGTTCCCGAGTTCAATTCAATGAAACCAATACACTACATTAAAAAAAAGAATGAAGAAAATGAACGGCATAATTCACAGAAAGTTCATGACAGAAAATAAAAAAAATAGAAAAGAAGACAACGAAAAGTGCAGAAACAGCTGTAGCAGAAAACGTCTTCTTTCGGTATTTGCCTGCGACATCTCTCGGGGAAGGCTGGGACTTACAAACCATGGTTACCAACTTACGCTGTAAATCCCGCTTGCCAGCCATAGCCCATCAGTTTCGGTTTCGCTGGGCGGTGAGTGGGTAGCTTTTAGGCATTCGGGCTTCCCTTGATACACTCCGACTACGGTGAAAATTTCAGGATTTGTTCTGTGCGTAATTGTTTCTCTTCAGTGCGGATTTCGCTTTCAAACAAGCACTAGAACAATCCGAAATAACAAGTTCAAAATCCAATTTTTCAGAGTTTCTTAGGAGTGTTTATAAATTACCTACGTCAAATATCAATAATACGGGGCTGTGGCACATTTTGTGTATCCCAGGACACAACGCTGCAAAGAACTACATAGCGCTATTTTCTTTTTTCTTCGCGTAAAACCTTGGCAAAGATGAGCAAAAAATGAGAATATGGTCATGTTCCTCGCTTTATAGTAGAACAGCTCAGCGATGTATAAACAAAAGGGAGCTGTAGCACATTTGTATAGAAAAAATGCTTTCCTACGACATCAATACTTCCAACGTCAGACAAATAGGAGCGGCGCAATCTCTTGGCAAACATGGCCTTTTTCACAAGAGGGGTGGGACCGAAGCCTTAGAGCTGGGCTCTGAAAAGGTTTAGGAAATAAACGAAGAGACAAAATATCCTGCAGAGCTGCAAATAAGGAAGGCAAAGGGAGTGTTTGATAGATGAGTTGCTGGAAGGATAACTGTAGAGGTTCGATATGACGCGAACTGCACGATTTTGACATCATTCTAAAAGATTAATGAGGTTTCTGTGATGAGGGTCCCAAGTGCTGCATGCGTACTCCAATTTAGGCCTAATTAATGAGGTGTAGGCTAGTTGTTTAATTGCAGGTGGCGCATGCTTCAGGTCACGGCCAATGAATTCAATTTTCCTGTTGGTGACATTAACGATTGAATTAATAGGTGCGACTAGCTGAGCTTATTAGTAAGGTTTACGTAAGATACTTAAGTTAGATTTTGTTATCGGCCAATTACCTAACGTATAGTGGTGGATGTAGGACTGCTTGGAACGCGTAAAGGAGACGTGTGGCCACTTAGGTTATTAAGGGAAAGTTGTGAGGAGTCACAGTGCCTCCCTCTAGTTCTTACAGCATCCGGTATGATATGGTGGCGCTCGAGAGTCTGACTCAACCCTCTCTCCCGCTCAGTTAGTTGGTCAACCGGCACCACTGCCGACGGTTGTATCTTCTCATAATAAACGTAATCCATCATGTGAGCCAGCCTTGTCCGCCCAGCCTCTTCATCCCATCTTCATCTCCATCATCCCCTCATCCCTTCCCATCCCACACATCATTCACATGGCGCGGTCGACCATCCTACTTCTGTTGCCCCAGCAACTCGAGCTTTCTGACTGATTGCCAAGCTTAGCCCAGCCCTGTTCAAGCGTGGCATTCACCAAGAATGATCGCCAAGCAAGAATTTCAAGCCAGCCTTCCATCAGAAGTTACTGGGACCAGGAAAACATCTCTTTAGCCGATGCTGAAGATGGAGTCTCGACGGCTTTAGCCCCCGCCGTTGCCCCCTCCTTCTCTCCTGGCTTCCTCGCACCCTCCTCACCTACGGACGCTGCCTCTGCTAAGCGCCTGTACGTGCTACTCCTCTGCAAAACCCCAGCCGGCTCTCTTTTGCCATGGCCTTTCCCGGCATCACAATGGCATTTCTTTTTAATTGGGACGCCGTGACAGATATCGCTCAGCCAGATGAACTCGCAGACGAAGCGTTGCGACAAGAACTTCGTCGTAGGGGGACTATGCCATCGTGGGCGCCGAAGTGCACTCACACATCGACTTTTTGAGCACACCCAGCAACATCGCGCAGGTTGGGTTTCCCAAAGCCCAGCCTCCGCAGCATCCACTCAACCTGAAAAGACGATGACACCCACACATCTGTCAGCATTGCAGCCCTACGCAGCTGATTCGGGTATGCCCGATGAACAAGTTGCATCACACACGCCATCAATGTCTTCCCAGTCCTTACTGACGCCTAATGCTACAACGGCACTCCAAGTGACCACCCTGCCAGACCTCTCACAGTCCATTGCTTTCTTTGACGACAACCGCAAACACTCGTCCAAGCAGTGGTTACGTGAACTTAAGTGCAACCGTCATCTTGCGCACTGGTCCGACGAAGCCCTCCGGGCCATCGCTATCAGCAAGCTAGTGGAACTGCTCATAATTGGCATGATGCCCTGGGAAAAAGGTATCCTGACTGGCAGTCGTGGAAGTCCGCATTCCAAACACAATTCAGAGACGGTCTGACCCTCATCGAGTGGCAAGATAAAGTGAGCGAGTGTATCCAAAGCCCAGGTCAATCGCTTGACAGTTATACTTTTGCGAAGCTCAAGATTATTGACCGTTGCCCAGTAGCCATGACAGAGAAGCAACAAATTGATTACCTTCTCCAAGGACTTTACGATCAGCAGATTATGGTGGCAATTGTGGCACAACGCCCTCAAACGATCATGGATTTCATCGAGATTGTCAAGGACCTCGACAACAGCTTTTCGCATGCTCGAAGTTGTCACCGCCCATCGTCTAATAAGCGATTAGACAGCACTGCATTCCAGTCACCGCCAAATGCAACACAACAAGTAAATCCCACTGCCACGTATCACACTGCTCAACGTAGCACTTCACCTGAGTTTGGATCAACACATACGCCCAAGTCCAACAATACTGCCAACTGTCGCCAGCGTATATCCGACTTGCCGACAGCTCAGCAAGAGGACAGATACCGACAAATATCTGAACAGTATGGTGCCCCAGCATTTCGAAGTGGACAAGACCTCACACAGGCCATGTGTTACAAATGTAAAAGAGTTGGACATTTGGCATCCAAGTGCCCGTCAGTCAATCATTACAAGCACAGCCGCCAGTAAGCCAATCACACGCGTCAAACCATGTAGCTCTTCATAGCACACCTACTACCCTTGACGGCTCTCAACTTGAGTGCTATTTTTTTGAAGCAATCATCACCGGCGTTGGAAAATACGATGCCTTCCCAGACACTGGCTCCAAGCTGACTATAGTTCCCCAGTCTATTCTCCCGCCATATATGATTCACCCATGGGAACAGCCACCACTCAACGTAGTTGGCGGTTCTTCAGTCCTACCGGTAGGCACCGCACATCTTGAGATAGTTATTGGAACTGTCTCTGCTCTAGTCAGAGCTGCTGTGCTCAGCAACAACATTCTGCCACTTATAATAGGTGAAGACTGGTTTGAAACTGCCAAAACATGTTTGGTCTTCCAACCACCAAGGTGCACGTATTTGCAACACACTTCTCCGGTGTCACCGTCCAAGTTTCTTGTAAGATTACACCTCGCATGGCGAATGCTGTCGTCCTTGCAGGTTCACGCCTAGCTTATGCTGCTGACAATCCCATGCCCAAGGACTGCCTCCAAGTCGACCCAGTGCCTTCTGACCAGGAGCCACCTTGGCGAGTCTTTCACCAAGAGCCCCTTCCATGCCATCCTGAGAGTAACACTGACCCTCTACAGCCAGTATTACCCAACAGTGTTATCCCAGTCACAATACATGAAGAATTTCCACCAGCCTTCGTTGGAACGCTGTTGTCACAGAGCGAAAGATCTGAAGCACAATCAATCGTGGCAACGTACCACTCTGTCTTCGCCCGCCATGAAGATGACATTGGCCATTACAAAGGCATACAGCACCGCATTGACCTGTTGCCCGATACTACACCGTATAGCCGCTGCCCTTACAGGTATGCTCCTGAGGATAGAAGATTTCTGGAGCTCCAAACTAAGAAACTACTACAGCAGGGAGTCATACAACATGCCACAGGACCATGGGCATTTCCGGTCGTGGTTGTTACTAAGGGGAACAAAAAGCGCCTCTGCGTTAACTACGTCCCATTGAACAAATGCACAATCACCGTCGTTCAGCCTCTACCGCATGCAGACGACATTATCCAGGATATCGCAGGCTGTGGTTTCTTCGCTATATTGGATCTAAAAAGTGCTTATTGGCAAGTGAGCCTCCGCCCCGAGGATTACGAGAAAACTGCCTTCATCACTCATCACGGCACATTTATGTGGACGCGTATGCCATTTGTACTAAACAATGCCCCTGCAACCTTTCAACGTATCATGCAGACCATTTTTAACGACTTTCAGCCACAAGTAGGCAAATACGGGATCCGCGCTTACTTGGGTGATATCCTTGTTTATGCATGCGTTTAAGAGCTTGCTCAACGAAGCCCTTTCTCTTCTTCGCACCAACGGACTGAAAGTATCACTACACAAGACTTCGCCCTGCCCAGCGTCACGTTTTTGGGATTCCTTATCTCCAGTGACGGAAAACAACCAGATCCCGGCCGAGTACAAGGAATGCTACGAATTCCGCCGCCACGGAAACAGAAAGTCCTTTCCTGGGTTCAGACAGCAAATTTTTATCGCAGGTTTATACCTGGCTTTTCTAAGATTGCTGCACCCTTCAAGCCTTAGTCAAATCCAAAGACTTCATCTGGACAGAAGAGTGTGAACACGCATACCAGACCCTCCGTTCTGCCCTCACTCAAGCTCCACTCTTGGGACACTTCCAGACAGATGCGCCTACAACTCTCACAACTGACGCCTCAGGAACCGCAATTGGTACAGTTTTGTCACAGACACAGAATAACAAGGAAGTCGTAATCGAGTACGCTAGCAGAAGTCTTACTCCAGATGAACGCAAGTTGCACAGCAACGTTTGGGAGTGCATAGCTGTTCACTGGACCATCACCGTCAAATTTCGTCATTATCTTCTTGGCAAGAAATTCAAGCTGATCACTGATAACTGGACTGTTGCTTGCCTTACGAAGAATGTGAGACCGTCTCGTCGTTTCACAACAATCCTTATGGATCTTGTCGAATTTGATTTTAATGTCCAGCATCGCCCAGGTCGCCAGAACGTCGTGGCTGATCATCTTTCGCGACTTTCATGTGCCATAACACAGTTGGAGCAATCGTTGCGAGACCTCGAACATGAAGACTCCGAATGCCTTGAACACATCAAGCCTCAGAGGATGATGCCCAAGCACCCTTTGTGGTACTCAATGATATCCTTTATCGACGCACTTCTTCCGGGCAGCTAACCCTCGTCGTTTTCACTGCAATGCGTCCCTCCATCCTCCAAGCTATGCATAACAATGCAGGACATTTTGGTATTCAACGAACGCTTACAAAAAATCCAAGACCGCTATTTGTGGCCTAACATGTCACTCACAGTGCATGACTACGTACAGTCTTGCCAGATCTGCCAACAATTCAACCGGCCCACGTCACGCAACGTTGGACTCTTAGGACAAATGCCGATCACGGACATTCCTTTTTCAAGTATAGCCATGGATCACATCACCATGCCCCCTTCAGGAGATGTACGTTACATTCTCAATGTTATTGATTTTGCTACGAGTTACACTGTGCCTGCAGCAGTAGCTTCTACAGCAATGAGTGAAGTTATCACTGAACTCAAACAATATGTCCCCCCAGTTTCTCCCGTGAGCTATGACTCTTCAATGCCAAGTACGTCAAGTACCACAACTACAGACGACAATGTCAATGAAGACGAAGAGGAATCGCAAGTAATCCAAAGTCTTCAAGTGCAGGACGATTCCCAGCCAGTTCCGGCACGTCACCCCACTCGTGTGCACAGAATGCCTTTGCACCTAACTGACTATGAACTCTTGTGTGATTTTTTAATTATTTGGGCCATAACTGAGCCAATTGTAACATGTTTTGCCGTTTTGATATTTTGCCTTTTACAATGACTTTACCAAGAGGACTTGGTCTTTCACAGCCGGGTGGAATGTGAGGAGTCACAGTGCCTCCCTCTAGTGTGCGTAGGGCTAGTCAGTGCCTCCTCTAGTTCTTACAGCATCCGGTATGATCTGGTGGCGCTCGAGAGTCTGACTCAACCCTCTCCCCCACTCAGTTAGTTGGTCACCCGGCACCACTGCCGACGGCTGTATCTTCTCATAATAAACGTAATCCATCATGCGAGCCAGCCTTGTCCGCCCAGCCTCTTCATCCCATCTCCATCATCACCTCATGCCTTCCCATCCCACACATCATTCACAAGTAACCAGTGAGAGCAGCATGAGTAAATAGTATCAAGGTCATGTTGAAGTGCGAGTTGGTCAGAAGAAATGGAGCAATATACCACACAGTCAGCGAACAGGCGAACGGAACAGAGACAGAGTGAGGTAGGTCGTTAATAAAAATTAGAAAGAGAAGGGGCCCAAGTACTGACCCCTGTGGTACCCCAGACAGAAGAGGAAAAAAAGGACGAAGTGTGATCATTAGTCACAGTTGCTTGTGAGCGCTTACTTAATCCAGGCCAAGATTTGAGGATGTAGGTTAAAGGAGCAATGAGGTGACATTTGACGTCACTCGAAATCCTGCCTCATCTGCGAAGTTGTCCACCAAGAGTCACCCTGCAAAATATTTTCGCCCTGAGATGCATTATAGCTGTGCAATCGAATTTACAAAAACAGCCGGAGAAAGCAGCTGCAGACGGTCGACATCATTCGCGTGTGATGTATTGGAGTGTCCGTGCCTTGTTTCTTATTTTTTCTTCGCAGCTCACCCACCGCTCGAAAAACGCTGTAGAAACGCCTCATGCGGTTGGCGCTTTATTATAGGCCTGTTCCACTAAAGTTTCGCTAGGCGACCGCAGCGCCGATCAGGCCCCTGTTGTACAGCTGCATTCCTTCCTCACTAGTATTATGTTTTTAATTCAAGCTATTGCCTATAATGTGATTACCTGCTGAATGGAGCTGTAAAAGTGATCGAATTCCTCTGTTTCTTGACGAGCGTTACGGGGGGGGGGGGGGGGCACAAATAAATACTTTGCACAGCGAGCAGCACGCGAACGCTAGAAATATATAACGATTCTGCCTGTTCACTGATATCGAGTAAGGTTCACAGAACTTTTTGCTTGCTCTCAGCAGAAGAAAAACGTTACTGTCGGACCATATGTCAAACATCACATATTTATCCGTATATCTCCAGGCGACGTGCTGGCGATATTCCTCTGACGTTCAATCACTGCCCAAAATCTAGTCTACTGGATCTTCTATGGATATCCCGGGGAACTGCAGGCTGCTTCCTTTCGAATATTCAAAGCGCGACATCCTGCACACGTACCACAGACATCTGTTATTCACTAGATAAAACCGATGCGCGAATATCGTTCTGGAACATCCTAGAGATACCGCATGGATGTTCAGATATTCAGGATGGTCACGACCTTATAGGGATGCCCTAGGGATATTAGTGGTTTACTGGATTTCAGTAATTCGCAAAGTGGAAACTCCTGCTCCGTGGTGCGCGCCGATAGTCCCAGTGCTAAAGCCCAACGGTCAGGTCCGCACGTGCGTGGACTTCATGCAGTTAAATAAAAGTGTTCTGCGAGAGCGGCATATCCTACCAACGGTGGAAGAACCACTTGGGAACTTGGGGGAAGCGAACTCTTTCTCAAAACTCGACGCGAACTCGAGATTTCACCAGATACAGTTGTCGCCGAAGTGCCAACAATTAACTACATTCATCACCTCCCTTTGGACGCTACTGCTACCAGCGGCTACCTTTCGGCATAACCTCGGCACTGGAGGTTTTTCAAAGAAAGATTATGGAAATTCTAGATGGACTGCCCGGCGTCCAGAACATGATGGATGACATTTTAGTCTTGTCGCCGGGGAGGTGTTCGGAAGGACTAAGGAAGAGCATGACTACCGTTTAAAGCTAACCATGGATCGTCTCCATCAAAGCGGTATGATCCTGAACAGAGAAAAATGCAATTTCGGAGTCAACAAAGTTTCGTTTCTTGGGGTGATCGTCACTGATGAAGGAATCTTCCCGCTGATCTTTCGATCAGCGCTATCAAGACCCTTCCACCGCCCACAAATGTTAAGGAACTCACCCAAGCAGCACAATGTACTGAAAGTCGAGTGCAATAGGGGTGGCCGAGATGTGTCTTATCAATGTTCTTTAGTTTCACAAGTCTGTTCAAGGCCTTCCACCTACCCGTCCACCCCTATTGCACTCGACTTTCAGTACATTGTGCTGCTTGGGCAGGAGGTTCCTAGGAATGATGAATCATGTTGAGCGGTTCTTACCGCAGTTATCACACGCGTCACAACCTCTTCGAGCGCTTCTATCTAAATCTGCGCATTGGACCTGGGATACACTACAGCAAGGATGTTTTGATGGTTTAAAACGCTTGATAACGACCGACAGGTGCCTCGCAAAATAGTTCTTCCCGTCCAACAGTCGTATCAGTAGATGCGTCATCGCAGGCCTGGGAGCAGCCTTGCTTCAGAAGCAAGATAACGAAGACATGAAAGCTGTGGCATACGCGTCAAGGCCCTTGTCAACGGCAGAACGCCGATATGCACAGATTGAGAAGGAAGCGTTGGCGTTGACTTGGGCCGCGGAGCGGTTTGACGAATACCTAAGAGGTATGGACTTTGTTTTCAATACGGATCACAAGCCTCTAGTGACACTTCTGGGGGAGAAATATTTGGGCATGTTAACCCCGCGCATACAACGATTTCGCATGAGACTTATGCGATATTCGTTCAGTATCCCGTATGTTCCAGGAAAACTACTCGCAGCGGCAGACACTTTGTCAAGGGCCCCAACAGAAGAGGATTCCGAAGAAAATTGGATGCTGACCGTCGCAGAAGTTGCTTCGTTCGTGAAAGGCTCAATCAGCTCTCTTCCTGCGACGACTGACCAACTTCAAAGAATTCGCTCCTCACAGAAGGCAGACCCGGTATGTAAAGAATTGTATAAACTGTGTAAGCAAGGATGGCCCTCCAAAGACAAGCTACCTTACGTGCTAAAGCCGTACTACGCAAAGCGGGCAGACTTACGAGTGTGCGAGAACCTGCTGCTAATGGGTATAATCGACTTATCACCCCCGTCTCTCACCCGTCTCTCTTTGGCGCTCCTGTCAGCATACCACCCAAGCGTCGTGAGTGATCTGCGTACCATGGTACTTCAGGAGTACGCCCAACTCTCCTCAGTCGGCCACCGTATCTGCCTTCAGTGGGTACCCGGGCATACAGGGCTCCACGGAAACACATGTGCTGACGCGGCTGCGAGACGCGCCGCGCTTGATGCGGCCACGCCGGTGCCCCTACTGCCGCTCCCGGTGTCTGCGTGTCGCCTGCTTATACGGCGTCACTGCGGCGACGGCACCCGCCAGTTTGTTGTAGACGCTATCCGACTTAATGCGTTCCTGCAGTCCATCGACCCCTCACTGGAGTTTGTCATCGGCTGCCGCTGTACCCGCGAGGAGGAGTCCCTTCTACATCGTCTTCGGCTGAACCAGATCCCCCAAGGTCGCCATTTTCCCATGTATCTGTTCCTATCCCGATGCGTGCAATGCCGGAGGCCGCCCTTAGATACCCTATTGTTACCAGCACGACCTACTACTATACTAGAGACCTGGACGTCCGCAATGCTCCCAGCACCGGGGTAGTAGTTCTGGCAATCGCCGCTTGGCTATGGGATTTGGCGCTAGCTCGCACTATTTGTTACCACGTGACTTTGTCGAAACCGCGGCGATGTATGGTAGGCTGTGTTGACAACGACGAAGCAGCATGAGAGAGAGAATAGCGCGTGCTTATCAACGGGCTTAGCAACAGCCTGTGTATCCCTAGCAGACTAAAGACGGTGGCAAGGGTGATTCCCTCTCCCCAATAATGCTATGTGGCGCTTGCAGCGGTCACTAACGTAACTAACCCATGACCCGTCTCTCCCATAGGGGAGCGCCAGCTGTCCAGGTCTCTAGTATAGAGTAGGTCGTGGTTACCAGACGTTGGCTTGCGTGGATTGTAGCGCGCTAAAGATCCAGTTGAAGCACAATCCAAGCCAGCCCAAGTCACCGAAGGAGAAATGGACGACTCCAGCGCCTGCGGCGCCTGGTACAACAGGTACGCTATGTGATGCATGCAGCCGTGCACTAGATCCTTCCGCTCGCTCAACACGTTTAAAAACGGGACCAAAAAGTGAAACACGACAGAGAAAGTTGTTATACGCGTTTTATTTGGACATATAAAGACTAGATTCATTCGCAGAAACAACAAAAACATTTTGCCGCTAAACTTAGCGCGCTGAAGTGATCCGGAACGGCAACAGTGGGGTATCTAGTGGCGGCCTTCTTCGTTGCACGCTTTTCCTAGGTGAGTTTGGGGGACCTGGGCTGAACGTTGCCCTCACCCGTTCACTCCTGTTCAAAATGGGCCGCGTCTCATCTCCCACTTGCCCCTGCTGCGCCATAGAAGACGATATCTCTCATCAGCTCCTCCACTGTCAGCGTCACCACCATCAGAGGGCCGTGCTCTGGCAACACCTCACAGAGCTTGGGTGCACGGACGGACGGACGGACAGACGTTTCTCTCGCAACACTCCTTGGCCCTGTGCAGCGAGCTAACCAGTTGAGAGTTACAAAAGCGGTGCTCCGCTTTCTGCGTGACACGGGCCTCCTGGGCTTCCTGTGAGCCGAGTGTCTTCCTCAATTTTTCTTGTTTTCATTTATTTATATTTTTGTTATTTCCTTTTCTCTTGTTTATAATTTTCCTTTTTTTTAGGGAACAGCAAGCCGGCGTGCTGCATGGCTGACCTTTCCCCTTTCTTTTATTCTTATTTTTTTCTGCCAATAAATCCCTCCCCCCGTCTCACTCAGAAAGGAAATGCTAGACAGGATACATGAAGGACACCAGGGAATCGTTCGTTGCCGGGCAAGAGCGAAAGACTCTGTTTGGTGGCCAGGTGTTAGTGCTGTGCTCAAACAAGTCGTCACGAACTGTCAGCAGTGCGTGTTGAACAACAGCCAGCCCAAGTGATTCCGGAGCTTCCATGGAAGAAAGTAGGAGTTGATTTATTCTACCTGAATGGTTCTAACTATCTACTGTTGGTGGACTACTATTCGCGATACCCAGAAGTCCTGCGGCTGTCATCAACGTCAGCAAAAGCTGTAATACAGCGCATGAAAGAAATATTTGCCCGCCACGGCATACCACAAGAGGTGTACTCTGACAATGGACCTCAATTCAAGTGTGACGAATTCTTTCAGTTCTCCAGGGACTATGGATTCCGGATTACAACAAGCAGTCCGAAGTACCCTCAGTCAAACGGCGAAAGTGAAAGAATGGTGAAGACTGTCAAAAGCCTACTCAACAAGGCGTCCGACCCATATCTAAGCCTGCTCAGCTATCGGACTACACCAGGACCGACCCGACTGAGTCCTGCGCAATTACTGATGGGTCGGTGACTTCGGAGTCGGGTTCCACTGGCTCCTTCTCTTCTTCGTCCTCAGAAGGTCAATCTTCGCAAGTGGGCCAGAAAAGATCGCAGACAGAAAGCCCAGCAGAAAAAGAACTTCGATGAACGACACTTGGTGCGGTCTCTGCCACCACTTGCTGTCGGACAGCAGGTCTGGATTCCTGATATGAAAACCAAGGGGCGAGTCTTCGGGAAAACAGCAGAACCACGTTCATACACGGTGACTCCTCGAGGTACTCTCCGACGCAACAGACGTCAGCTCATCGCCTTTCCGCCTACACCTTCCGAAAACCAGACATAGCAGTCACCGACCATTCCGTCTCCTTCACCAGGACAGCCTGCAGAATTGAAGACTGCCTTCACAGGCACCGAGGGCTCACGGTGGACACTGTGAAGTGACCCAGCCAACTGAGTCCGATCAGCCTTCGCAGCCTGAACAAGGATCCACGCCATTACGACAACATGTCATTACGCCAACATGTAATGTGAAAGTACCGCGCTATGGACGGCAAATTAAGCCACCCTGGCGATTCCCGGAAATCTGAGAAAAAAAGTGTGTGTGCGTGTGCTTTCTGAAGTTTTGCATTGACTTTGTTGCATTTATTTGTTTATGACATCTGGTTGTGATTTGATATGTTATTTAATTTGTGTGCGCTTGCAAAAGAAAAAAAGGAGATGTAGTGTTAAGCGCTATCTATTCAGGCTCAAGCGAGTGATATCACTTGAACAATAACACGTGACGCAGCTGAGTCACACGGAAATGTATAAAAGCGGGCGTGAATAAAGAAAGAGCTTCTTTTTGGTCTTTGCTGGGGGAGCCAGTAAGGACTGACTTTGTACGCTTCTGTCTCGTGTGAGGCCTCTTCACGGACTAACGAGACAATGACCAGAATTCAGGGACACGACACAGAAAGCTGGCTTCGCAGGGTAGCAGAGAACCATGCAAGAAAGCCAACTTGACAGATTAGCACCAGGATATGTGAGGAGGAAAAATTCGGGGAAGGACGAGGAGGAGAGATAAGAAAAAGAAATTTTAGCGTCATCTGCACAGCAGCGCTTTCAACAATACCGAGAGCGCTCACGAGGGCTCGTGCCCAGGTAAATGGAAAACCAAAAATAGCATTGCGTGGCTCCGAAATAGAAACATGCATCAAGCCTTTTGTGTTGATTGAATGTCATTACGAAATCAATATTCGCGCAATAGAAGCTCGTGAAGCGAAATGATTGGTCCGCGTGACGGAAGCACGATCATAATATTAATAATTGGTGGCGCCGACTATGATCATGAGCGACGCCACAGTAGATAGATGCGAAACGTTTTTCGCACTGTCCAGGACGTGACAACCCCGCAGACATCCATAGTAGGGGAACCTCATGCCTTCGTCTGGTCAGGACCGTGCCACTGGTGGCACGGTCCAACGTGGTTGTGTGATAAAGAAGCGTGGCCTCCTGCATGGCGTACAGAAGGTTCACCTGAAGTACAGCAAGAAGCAAAGCGTCGCACTGTATGTCTCGGACACACCGCAGTCAGGGACCCACTCTTCGAAGTAGATCGCTTCAGCTCAGTGCACAGGTTATTACGGGTCACATCATGGGTGCAGAGGTTTGTCCGTAACTGTAGGAGATCTCAAACGAGGCCGAACGGTAGCAAGTCGACGTCCCGTTTGGCTAACCTTTCCCGCGTTTTTTTTTTCCTTTTCGTCTAATAAATATATCCCCCCCCCCCGAACGGGGAGCTGACATCTGATGAAATAGAAGCAGCGAAAACCTACTTGCGTTGGCACAGCAGCACTCTTTTGGACACCAACCTGCCGCACATAGGTCGCTTCAGTGCGCATCGATATTTCAAGAGCAGCATTCAGGGACACCCCCTCTGAAACCCGGCTTGACCTGATAGCAGAGGACTACGCAGGGAAGCGAAGTTTACAGGGTGGTGGTCCGGTTTGGTGAAGCATCAGCGAAGAACTGAGCTCATGATTTATTGCTCGCGCGGACAGCGTTAGCTGTCCTCGTCTTTGCTACAGTAGCCCCCCCCCCCCCCAACGAAAGTGACTTCGTCACTCCAAGAGACTCTTTTGGGTGTCTTGCGGCGGATGCTGGGACGGCCGGCGGTGCTGGTGGTCGGGGCCGCTGGGGTGTCATCGGCGTCGATGAAAGCCGGTTTCAGGCGGTCGATGGAGACCGTTTCGGGGAGGCCGTGGCAGTCTATAACGAAGTATTTCGGATGCCGCTTCAGGACGGGAAAGGGGCCGGAATAGGGAGGTTGCAGCGATTTCCTCAAGGCATTGGTCCGGAGGAAAACGTGAGTGCGGAGGTGAGTTGCGGAGAGGCAAAAGGCTTGCCGGACTGGTGTGCTCGCGTAGGAGTCGGTGTGATGTGGGAGAAGTGCTCACGCAGGTCCTCTACGTAATCCGAGGGGTTAATGGCAGTTGAGGCAGTGGGCTCGAAGAACTGGGCCGGAAGGGCAAGGCTGGTACGGTGCCATACACCAGGTCGGCAGCGGTGCAGCCTAAATCCTCTTTCCACGAGGCCCGAAGTCCCAGGAGGACTAATGGAAGACAGTCGTGCCATTTGGATGAATTGCCATAGGCCATGATGGCCGCCTTCAGGTGACGGTGGAAGCGCTCGACTATATCGTTGGCACATGGGTGATATGCAGTCGTGCGACAACGGTTGGTACCGAGGAGCTGCGTCAGTGATGTGAATAGTCGAGATTCGAATTGCTTGCCTCTATCGGTGGTGATCTGAGAAGGGACACTGAACCTTGCGACCCAGGTGGAAACGAAAGTGCGGGCGACCGTGGCGGCGGTGGCTTCTGGCATGGGTACAGCCTCAGGCCATCTGGTGTACCGGTCGATGCAAGTTAGCAGATATCGGTCATTGTTTGAGGGCGGCAGGGGGCCGACAATGTCGATGTGAATCTGCGTGAACCGGGCGCTCGGCAAGGGAAACTGGGAGAGCGGAGAAATGGTGTGGCGGTGGACTTTTGCACGTTGACAGGAGAGGCAAGATCGGGTCCAGTTACGAATGTCAGTATTCATGGAAGGCCATAAGTAACGAGCCGTAATCAAACGCTGAGTTGCCCTGACTCCTGGATGAGCGAGTTGATGAAGCGCGGCGAAGATGGGTCGCCGGAAAGCCTTCGGAACGAAGGGTCGCTCCGAGCCTGTGGATGTGTCACAGTAAACAGGTGTGCCTATTCCCGGAAAACAGATCTCATGAATGGCCCGGAAGGAATGGCTGGATAGTAGGTGTTGCAGCTCGGAATCAGATTGTTGATGATGAACAACTTCGGCGAGGTTAATGGGGGGGTGTTCCAAAGCCGATATGCGACTTAACGTGTCAGCTGGAACATTGTCACTGCCTTTTACGTGTTCGATCTCGGCATTGAATTCCTCTAGGTACGCGAGATGCCGTACTTCCCTGGAGGAACGCCGACAGCTACCTGAACGATAGGCGAAAACCAAGGGCTTGTGACCTGTGAAGATGGTGAATGACCTGTCCTCGAGGTAGTATCGAAAATGCTTGACGGCCGTGAAGGCAGCGAGGAGCTCACGTCCAATCGTGCTGTAGCGCTCTTCTGCGGAGGAGAACTTTTTCGAGAAGAACGCGACAGGTTGCCACTGGCCCTCAACGCGTTGCTGCAAGTCTGCGCCGACGGCGTGGTTAGAGGCATCCACCATTAGAGACGTAGGTGCGTCCATGACGGGGTGGATCAAGGTCCATGCCGACGCCAGTGCTTGTCTGGCTTTCTGAAAGACTTGTAAGGTATCGGAGGACCAGGAAATCGTCGTGGCTCCCGACCTGGTCTGCCTCAGGAGCGCCTCAAGAGGTCGTAGTATTACCGCACAGCGTGGAATAAAACGCCTATAAAAATTGATCATTCCCAAGAAACGGCGGAGCTGGGTGATGGACGACGGCAGAGGAAGTTTTGACAGGAAGAGCTCACGAACGAGCTTGTCAAAAGGAGCGGTTCCAAGGATTTGTTTCACGTATCTGACGAGCTGTGAAAATTTGCGGTCCCCCAAGGGCTCCTTTGAGAAGAGCTCGTGCAGCCGCTGACGATCGAACGGAAGAACTCTGTTGATGACAGCACGCTTAAGGGCGTCGTAAGGATCTTCTAATGGAGGTGAGATGATGACGTCGCTGACCTCGAGTAGCACGTCCTCGGAAAGGACAGACAAGTTGTGATGGTACCTAGTCGATTGGGTAGTGATGCCGCCTAAGGCGAATTGCGATTCCGCCTGTTGAAACCATAAGCCGGGTCGGGACCGAATAAATGGTGGCAGGCGGATAGCGAAATGCCCAACGCGGGCCGCGGTAAGTGAACCTTCCATGTTGCAGTTCGAATCGTTCGGGTCACCACTTTAGAGACAGAGAGCCTGTCCGGTTTGGTGAAGCATCAGCGAAGAACTGAGCTCATGATCTATTGCTCGCGCGGACAGCATCAGCTGTCCTCGTCTTCGCCACACCTTCATTCTTTGTAGATCTTTATTGACGCGTTGCAGTACCTTCAACCTCTGGACGGCTCTGTCGCCCCCTTTCACAAATGGAGGTTAGAACACACGCGTTTTTGCGGTTCCTACCATGAAAATTCGTTTACAGTTCGGATATCGAGGGTTCATAACCTGAGGGAGAAATACATGGGAAAAGTTTGGTTTCTTCTGACACCGTTCATAAACCAAGGGAATTCACAAACCGAGGATTCATAAAACGGGGGTTGACTGTATCTGAAAGTAAGATCACGGGGTTTGAACCCCGTACCTTGTTCCCCTGTTGCACCCTGAGAGGTCCCGTTTGACAAAATCGCTTGCAACACTGCACAAGAAATGGCCAAAAGGCCAACTTAATAAAATTCGGGGCTTAATATCATTTGATATAACAATAATATTAAAGATGTCCTAAGCTGATTTCGTAATTTGTATATCTGAAAGTAAGATCCCCGTGCAAACCCCGTGCCTTGTTCCCCTATTGCGCCTTGAGAGGTCGCGTTTGACAAAATCGTTTCCAAACCGGCACTCGAAATGGCCAAATGGCCAATTTCGTCAACTTCGGGGCTTAACATCATTTGACATAAAATAATATTAAAGATGTCCTAAGCTAATTTTTGTAATATATGTATGTGAAAGTAAGATCACGGGGTTTGAACCCCGTACCTTGTTCCCCTGTTGCACCCTGAGAGGTCGCGTTTGACAAAATCGCTTCCAAAATGGCACTCGAAATGGCCAAGTGGCCAATTTCATCACCTTCGGGGCTTAAAGGGACCGAAAAGTGAATATAAACCTATCGAAACTTTATGTGCAGCGAAAAGCTTGAACCTTCAAAAGTTCAAATATCAAAGAACTCCACTGAAATTGCTGTAGTTTTTCTGTAATCGAATTTTCCATAATTGCATGTCCAGGGACCTAGTAGGAAATCGAGCAGTTTATCAACAGTTGCATGACCCCGTGCCACCTGTCGAGGACGCATGTAATGCACGCCATTCTGTTCGCTAATCCGGCGAAAATGACAATGGCAGTGGGCATTTGTGACCACTTTCTACGTGACCACTTTTGTGGCATGATGCGCTGACGCGAATTCCCACAAAGAGCCGTACACTTCCCGTTATGACCAAATTGGGATGGAGAAAAGGATAAGACCCAGAATTGTAATTCTGCCGGACGATGTCGATGAGATAAAGATCCGTTTTTGGAGTGTCAGCGATACCAATGCCATGAGTGCACGCGGAGCGGAGTTCGGTGTACGCTGCGAACGGGGTCGTGGCAACGCTCTATTAACCACCAAAAAACGGAATGAAATGCGCCCTGCGCTGTGACTGTTCTTTATTAAACATAAGACGGTCACAAATGAGCGGGACAAAGTAACATGGCACCTTAACGATACCCTGCACTGTCTTTCAAGGAAAGTAAGCTGCAGTGTTTAGTGCTGTTTAGTTTACACGTTTAAACGTTTCGCATTAAACAAAACGTTTAAACGTTTCATAAGGAAACTTTTTCCAGACTATACGTGAATCTAAACGGCGTATAAAACGTTTAAACGGAAACGTTTTAAACGAAAGTCGGAAAAACGTGTTCGATCCCGAGCCCTAGTTCCTACGTAATGTTTGACAGAACCAGAGTCAGGCTTTTTTGCGTTTCTTAAAAAAAATATGACACGAAGCGGATGATTATCCTTGCGCTAAGTCTTTTATTCCCGTGGCAGTAGGGTATATCCAGAAAGTTATCATGTGTGTGCGAAGTGAGCCCAAGGCGTGCTGATGGACCCGCATTGCTCTGGTGTGCACTGAAGCTTGCAGTCAATGCTGATGGAATGACAATTTTATTTTATTTTATGTGAGTCATTAGTGACTTACCTATTTAGTGAAGGGTCGTATGCTTATGAACACATGTCGACTGGTTTGGTTTAAAAATTACGAGAGCTACATCTTGTAGCGAATGATGTTCACATTTACGCGTTCCACTCTATAGTATTCTTGCAAAATATGTGGCTGCAAGGAAATAAAAGGAAAACGAAGTGAATTCACTCCTGTATAATGATTGCTTGGCAGAAGCACGGCACCGTTTTCTTCTTGGATGTATAGCGAACATGCATTCCTTTCTTTTTTGGTTCGCGGTTTACATCCGGAACGAGGACCTATTGTTTTGCGTTCGCATATTATTGACCTGAGGAATAATATGGATTTATGTGGTTGCGAAAATAGACTTTGTGTTTGTGAGTGTGAAAAGGTGAGTGTGTGTCTGTGTGTGTGTGTGTGCGCGCGCGCGCTTTTCTGAACCAGGGACCCCACTTGACAAGTAAGTGCCATGTGTTTGCCTTTTCGTGTGACACGAGTGATACATTTATGTACCATTGCGTGGAATAGTGGTTTAAAAAATAATTGTTATTGCGTTTGCATTGTAATCTGATGGATTGAACGAGCGTTTTTAATGGAAAGGCCACGCGACCCTGGTGGAGTCTTTGTTTTGGGCAGGCTATTTTATGACTTCTCGACGACGGTCCTGTTGCGCTGAATTTGATATGCTTTTCTGAAGCGGTGTGCTTTGTTCTTATCGTGTGGTTCAAGCCTTAGCTCCAATTCTATCAGTAGAAGTGAATTGGAGTGTTTTGTTTGTTCGTTAGTATGTGTCTGTCACGCTCATAGCTGTGTTCAAGCTTAGTTTTCTTGGCAAAAATTCAGACTTTATCTCATTAAGCTGTCCGAGAAGAAGTGACTTTCCCTTCTTGCTTTACGCAGGGATAACGCAACTGCGCATGTAGCGTTATGCAAGAATTATCAGATAGCAGAAATGGGTGTCTTTGTCTCAGTTTATTAGCATGTGCCTCGTTTCTTTTTTCCTGTGCGAACAAAAGTGCGTGTAATTTTTCGCTACACTTTTTTTATTTCTCTACTTTTACGCAGAAGAAAGCCGTTTGAATAGTGTTCTATGAGTGGAAGTGGGGTTATTTGTTAGATTTCGTTGCGTGTGTGTGTGGTGTGTAATTGCTCAGCAGTGGCTTGCAATTTCCACCCGTAAAAAATGCGGCATATATCGTATTGTGCTGCCCGAGTAGAAGTGATTTTCCCTGATCGCGTAAGGTAATTTGTGTATACCTTTGTCTTGTGCTTTCTTTACGCAGGGACAACGCAGCTGTGTGTATCGCATTATGCAATAATTTTCTGATAGCAGAAGTGAGTGCCTTTTTCTCAGTCTATTAAAGTGCTCTGCTGTTTCTTGCAGTTACAGCTATTGGAGCGCCAAGTGCATGTAATTTTTCACGGCTCTTTCTTCTTTCACTGCTTTTACTCAGAATATAGCTGAGGGGAAACTGTTATGTTGTGAAAAGAGGAAGACTTGACAAAGCGGGGAGAAGAAGAGGAGGTAAAAGAAACAAAGTGTTCGATAATTCTGAAGAGAATAAAGTTAGTAACTACGTCGTCTGGTCGGAGCTCGCCCTTACAAGATACAACATATTTGGCGCAGTCGACCTATAATGAACCTACAACCTCCGCCACCGTTTCTGGCTGTACCTGGTAAGCCACTTATTCCCTGGCCGGAATGGCATCTACTATTCGATACGTACTTGGAGGCCTCTGGAGGAACGCGTTTCGGAGACGCCAGGAAGACAGCCGTCCTGCTGAATTGCCTAGGGGTAGAAGGGCAGCGGATCTTCCGTTCTCTACCCGAGGTGGTTCGCCCGTATGCTCTACCAGAAACTTCAACGTCTGAAGGCTCAACTTCGAGTCACAGTTCCTACGCCACAGCGGTGAGCAAGTTGACCAGCTACTTCACACCGACAGTTAACAAAACAGTCGAACGCTACAAATTTCGGCAAAGAAGCCAGCTTCCTGGTGAAAATATTGAAGAGTACGTAACAGCATTACGTACTTTAGCGTCTACATGCAGATTCAACGATCTCACAGAAGAAATGATATGTGATCAACTAGTTGAGAAAGTTGCGGCAAAGCAAGTTCGTGATCGCCTACTGTTGGAACCTGACCTTACGCTCAATACCGCTATCACTATAGCGTGTCAAGTAGAACAAGCTATGCGAGAATCTCGCATCCTTTCAGCCACCTTGCCTGACCAGATTGAAGTAGCAGCGATTAGCAAGCAAAGACATGTGAAGAAAGTTAAAAACGCTAAGCATACATGTTACAGATGTGGTTCTACTAATCATCTAGCGAATGATCCCCTATGTCCGGCAAAGGACAAACTCTGCAAAAAGTGCAACAAGAAGGGACACTTCGCGTCCGTCTGCAAGAGCGCCCGTCCTACCAAAGAAGTTAAGAACATAGCGGAAGCACAAGTTCTCACAACGGGTCCGACAGAGCCTATATACTGCGAGATCCGAGTGGAGGGCACTCCTATACGTCTCCTAGTTGACACGGGCTCGTCGGTATCCATCATTCCGAACTCATTATTTCAGGCCAATTTCAAGCACATAGCATTACGCAACAGTTTGACGCAACTCACTGACTATTCTCGAAAACCCATACCAGTACTGGGAGTCTTCACTGCGAAGGTTGCTTTTGGTGAAAGAGAAACGACAGGACACTTCCACGTTGTGAGACAAGGATCAGCAGTTCTGGGCCTCGATTTACTACAAGCGTTAGACATTTCTCTCGAAATTGCAACTCGAGAATGTCACCAAGTACAAGCTATGAATGCAGATACTGTACCTCAGCACGCTCTCAAATTCCCGGCCCTATTTTCAAGCAGACTGGGAATGGTAATAGGGTTTGTGCACAAGATCAAAGTAAAGCCCTCAGTCACTCCCGTGCAACAGAAGCTTCGTCGTTTACCTATTGCAATTAGGCACAAAGTGTCAACGGAATTGCAAAGGCTAGAAGAAGCGGGTGTCATTGAAAGGATTGACGCCTCTGAATGGGTATCTCCGGTAGTGGTCGCTTGGCGCAAAACTGGAGAGATTCGCCTATGTGTGGACCTCCGCCGTCCGAATGAAGCCGTCGTCATCGATTCCCATCCACTCCCTCACCCGGAAGAAATTTTTCATCAACTTTCTGGAGCAAGGGTCTTCTCCAAATTGGACCTCTCCTCCGCTTATCACCAGCTGCCCTTAGCAGAAGAGAGTAGAAACCTCACAGCATTTATAACCCACGAAGGTTTGTTTCGCTATACACGTGTGTGCTTTGGTCTCTCTTCAGCAGCTGCGGCCTTCCAGAAGATGATGATGTGCGTACTCAAGGACTGTGCAGGCACGCTGAACTATTTAGATGATGTTCTCGTTTTTGGGACAACACAGGAGCAGCACGACCGAAATCTGGACCAAGTATTGTCAAGACTGATGAGCTGCGGACTAACGCTGAACCTGAAGAAGTGCGTATTCTCAGTCCAGTCAATCAAGTTTCTGGGACATACAGTCTCTGACAAGGGTATTCACCCAGACGAAGACACGATGCAGGCCATCATGGATGCACCCCACCCTACAAACGTGACAGCATTGAGGTCCTTCTTGGGTCTCGCTTCGTATTATCTCAAGTTTGTGCCACATTTCGCAACACTCACTGAACCTTTACGATCCCTACTTCGAAAAGATTCAACATTTGTCTGGTTAACAGAGCAGCAAGAATCGTTTGACAAGTTGAAGCACTTGATCAAGAACTGCACCACGTTAGCTATATTTGACCCCAGACTTCCAACGGTTGTCACTACGGACGCTTCGGATTACGGTTTGGGAGCCGTACTCGAACAGGAACACCCGGATGGACTATACACTGTGGCATTTGCTTCGCGAACACTTTCCGAGACCGAAAGGAGGTACTCGGTTGGCGAAAAAGAAGCCCTAGCTTGCTTGTATGCATGCGAAAAGTGGCATACCCTACTTCTTGGAAAACGGTTTACACTCCGTACAGACCACCAAGCTCTAACCACTCTTCTATCGAGTCAGGGTTACGGTCGTCAACCGATGCGTATCGCCCGATGGGCTGCCCGACTTCTACGATATGACTATCAAATCATCTACAGAAAAGGCAGCAAAAATGAGGTCGCTGACGCGCTCTCTCGTCTACCCATAGCTCACAAGGACGGTCGGAACAACGAAGACAGCGACATGGTTATGATATGCACAATAGAGCAAGGTCTTCACCCCATTACATGGGAAGAGCTCAAGAAAGAAACAGCAGAAGACCAAGTTCTCTCTACTGTGTACAAGTTCGTAGGCTCAACGTGGCCGTCATCAACCAAGAGTAATCCCTCACTGCATTGCTTCTTCAAAGTCGCAGAAAGTTTGTCTGTTATACAGGGAGTCGTCATGCGTGGTGACACAGTAGTCCCTCCGTCTACGCTGAGACGACGTATTGTTGATATAGCTCACCAATCACACCCAGGAATCGTCCGTACCAAACAGAGGATCCGACAGGTGTATTGGTGGCCTAAAATGGACCTGGATGTCGAGGAGTACGTTAAAACGTGTCACACCTGTCTTCGGAACGACAAAACCGCAACTCCACATCCTGCTCCATTACAACCTGTACCTTTTCCTTCGGCTCCTTGGAAACAGCTTGCGGTAGACATTGTCGGACCGTTCGGGACTCTCCCATCGCAGAACAGATTTGCAATTACAGCAGTGGATTTTTACAGCAAATGGCCCGAAGTAGCCTTCGCCTCACGGGTCACAACCGATGTCATCATCAACTTCCTTCTGACGCTTTTCAGCCGTGAAGGCTACCCGCAAGTTATTGTAACGGACCACGGTCCACAGTTCGAGTCACGTAACTTTAAATGCTTCTTAAGTGAACGAGGCATCATGCACCGCAAATCGTCCGTGTATCATCCACAGTCGAACGGTCAAGTGGAACGTTTTAACCGTTGCCTAAAAGATTATCTACAGACTATCGCAATTTCTCACGCTCCTTTGGAATCAACAATTCAGGAGTTTCTCGCAATCTATCGGAGCACCCCTCATGCGGCGACGAAAGTGTCACCAGCAGAATTGTTGCATGGCCGAAAGCTACGCACAAAATTAGACATCGTTGGGTTTCCTAACATGGACAACGAGTTCTCCGAAGAAGTCCAGAACTTACGTCGCAGGGTAGCAACCTACCAGGCTCGCGAGAAAAAGAATGCGGACCAGCACAGGAACCCTAAAGAGCCCACTTTCCGTGTAGGGGACAGAATCCGAGTCAAGTTACCATGGCATCGCCCGAAAGGACATTCATCTTACAGTGAGCCCTTAACTATAATGGCACCTGTCAACAGAAGTACATTTCGCACTAGCGATGGTCGCACTTGGAACGCATGCAGGCTGTCTCCAGCGGCAACCTGAACTTAACTTTGGTTTGAAACATGAACTGTGGTTTGAACTTTTTCTCTGGGGAAGGGGAAATGTTATGTTGTGAAAAGAGGAAGACGTGACAAAGCGGGGAGAAGAAGAGGAGGTAAAAGAAACAAAGTGTTCGATAATTCTGAAGAGAATAAAGTTAGTAACTACGTCGTCTGGTCGGAGCTCGCCCTTACAAGATACAACAGAAACAGTCAGCATCCAGGTAGAGCAGAAGAAAGCCGCTTGGCATAGCTGAGTTCATTAAAAAATTGAATTTCTTTGTTGTTTGTTTTTTGTTAGATGTTGTTGAGTGTCAGTATTCACTTTGCTCGATATGTTGATGGAGTAAGCTGTCTGCACTTATAGGTATTTTGTGCAGAAATGCTAGTATCTGAGTGTGGAGTAGAAATTCCTATAAAACATGTCTCCTTGTGCATTCCTGAGCTACTCTCTGTGTGTGCGTGCTTTTATTCTTGATTTGTGACGTCATCATGGCATGTCTGAACTTGTTTAGCAGTGTCGCATTTTTACCCACCGCTAGTATCTTTTGTTGTTGACGTCTTGTGTTAGCTGCGTAGCGATGTGTGGTGACTGCTATTATTCCTGAGGTCTTAAGCCTTTTCCCTGCTCGCTTAAAGGAATTTGTGTGCCCTTGTCCTGTGCTTTCTTTATACGCACGGCAATGCGGCTGTGTATGTAGCATTATGCAAGAATTATCTGATGGCAGAAATGGGTGTCTTTTCTTAGTTTATCAGCGCATGCTTCGGTTTTTGAAGTCATTGCAATTCAAGCACAAGTGCGCACAAATTTTTGTTGCCCTTTCTCTTTTTCACCGATTTTACGCAGAAGAAAGTCGCATGGTACAGCTGAATTCGTGAGAAGAGGGTTTGTATGTTTTTGTTTGTTAGATGTAATTAGGAGCACGGTGTGTTGAGGAAGTCAGCTGTTATAGGTATTTGTGCAGAAATGCTTGCATCTGAGCGCAGGACAGAAATTCCTAGCACACCACCCTAAGTGTAAATTAATTATTTTGGTTGTGAGACTGCTTCACTGCATGACAAGGCTGAAATGGGAAGAGGGAAAAAATTGGAGCACTTGATTAATAGTGATCCAGGTAACATTGCAATTAGAGTTTCCATAGAAAGTAGAATTTTAAGGCTCCTAAATTATAGTTGAGCGTAGTACGGACTTTTTGTGATAGTCTTTCTAAACTGCAATGCAATAATCATTAATATAGTAGGAATGCAATCATGTTCCCGTAACGGCGTTCTGTCTAGTCCTCTGTCGAGCGCGAATGGAACTTTGGCCCCAGGCTTTCGCGCCTTTTTGCTCGCGGGTGCAGCCTCAGACAACGAGTATATGAGCATAGAAAGGGTCATGTATTACATAAGCCTGGTGATGATGTTGAGTGGTCTCACTTATTATTTTAAAGAGCAGTGGTAGTTTACTGGTGCTGTGATTCTAATGACCATGATGAGCCTTTGAGGTGAAAATCGCTAATATGCACGGTGCTTTTTTGTTGAATTTTAATGTAAGAATCAATATCATTAGGAGTAGGACAAAGGAAATAATCTGGCGATTCAATAAGTAATAGGAGTTTTTGTCTTTGCCGCTGTCTTCTTCAGACAGGATGTGATGACATCACGCAGTGTTTCAGGTGTCTGTAGCAATGCATATGCCGTTACTGAAAAAAAGTATAGCAATAGAAAAATGAAGGATGGTGTGGATTGTCCTGGATAGATTTATGATGAGCACTGTTTTTGAATAAGAGGAGTGTGTGTGTTTAGAAATAGTTTGATGCTCGTTTTCTGTTTTGTTCAAGTGTTTCTCTTCGCTTTTTCCCCCTTTTTGTCTGGCAAACATGCGCTGACATGCCCTGACTGTTCTGTCATGCTTTCCTTCTGCATGTAGTTCTGTATTTTTTTTCTTTTTGACAAGAAACATTCTTGGCTTGACGACAGTGCTGCCTTGAATGGGAGTAGTTCTAGAACGATTCTTAATAATTTTGCGATTCATTTAGTTCAGACAGTAACCGCAAGGGGGACAGGTGCATGGCTTTATCCAGGAGGAACAAAGCGTCATTATTCAGTTATCTTTCTGGCTCTCATATGGGATGGACATGTCTCGATTAGCTCGTTGTATGTAGCCATTGATGGTGTTACTTGTTAGAATATTTTTTTTTTCCTGTATTCGTAAGTCTCATTTAGTAAGACTTTGGGAATGAAATGCTTAATTCCTACAATCAGCTTTCATGCATGGTGTTTTTCTGCAATAGTTTCCTATGCAATTGTTATAGTAGAATAAAGGAAATAATCTTGGGATAGTGATTCAATAAATAACAGGTCCCCTGTCTAGAGCAGTGTTTCCCAAAGTGTGGTCCGCGGACCACTGGGGGTCCGCGAGAGTGTCCGTGGGGGTCCGCGACCGACTCTCACATTTCAGTGAGGATTTTCGTCCCCACAAACATGCGCTCGTACATGCTGCCCGATTTCCAAACACCCAGAACTTCCAAAATTGCTACAAGCATGCTTCAACGGCTAGCTTCTAATTTCTGACAGAAAAATCCCGCAATGCACGTTTGTCCGCGTCATACACATACAAACAAGAAGAAGAAACCAGTCCGGAACCGTTTCTGAAGCTGTATCGAAAGCACACAGCAGCTGACGAGGTTGCTGGTGGTTATGCACTGGCTGTGACGGTGTGTGTGTGTGTGTGTGGGGGGGGTCCGTGAATTGGTTCTCATCGCTTCCAGGGGTCCGTCACCACCAAAAGTTTGGGAAACGCTGGTCTAGTGCATACGCGTCCTTGAGCCACGCAGGTGCATGCCTAGGTGATGACGTCTTACTGCGACTCTATTGTTTCAGGTGGACCTTGTCCACTCGGACATTAGTGGAAAAAAACAGTGTAGCCGTGAGACAATAGGATGACGTCATGAGCAATGAGAAAGGTCTGCAGAGGGTGCAAGGAATCACTTCTCTCTTGGGCACTGGCGGGTGTGGACGCGTTAATTCTGTTCCTAGGAATTGCGTTGGCCATTAGTGGAACAGCGTAGCTTCGGTGGGGTTCCGTTTGCCTCTGATGGGGTGCACACGTGTGGTTTGTCACTGGTGAATGGTGGATTTTGTGACGAGCGGATTTACAATGAAGGAATGCAGTGTACGTGTCCGATGATGGTGAGTGTCTTTTTCACTCTGTTCAAGTGTTTTTCTGTGTTTGCTTTCCTCTGTTGCCCAGCGCTCGTGCGATTTTTCCTGACGTGTCCTGACATGCCCCGACCTGCATGCTTTTCTTCCACATGTATTATTTTTCTTTTTTGACAAGAAAGATTCTTGTTGATCATTCTTGTCTTGACGATGACGCTAGTGCTGCCCTGAATGGGAATAGTGCTAAAACAATTCTTAATAATTTTGCGATTAAATTAGTTC
Source organism: Ornithodoros turicata (assembly GCF_037126465.1). Taxonomy (NCBI): domain Eukaryota; kingdom Metazoa; phylum Arthropoda; class Arachnida; order Ixodida; family Argasidae; genus Ornithodoros; species Ornithodoros turicata. The sequence continues at coordinate 43,846,030 of NC_088206.1, read as the reverse complement.
AGAAAGTAACCGCGAGAGGGACAGATGCATGACTTTATAGAGGAGTAAAAAGCATTACGATTCAGTTCTGTGGCTCGCTTTCGGATAGAAAGGACATATCGTTCTGCTCTCCTGTGACTGCCGTTGTGGTGGGCTGAGTTGTTGTGTAACTAATTCTTTCGCGCGTGATAACTTTGTCCCCCTTCTTTACGATTTTCATGCCCGTGCATGTCGGGCGCTGGTTGCTGTTGTACCTGTAAGAGCATCCCCGCCATTTTCTATCTTTTTCTGCCTTGGGAATGAGAGTAGCGCTGGCGTGATTCTTCATAATTTTGCCATGAAATTATTCGAGAAAGTAACCGCTAGGGGGGCTGCTGATGCGTGACTTTATAGAGGAAAAAAAAGCATTACGATTAAGTTCTGTGCTTGCTGTCGGATGGAGCAGTCACATCGGTCTGTGCTCCCTGTGACTGCTGTTGTGGTGGGCTCATTTGTTGCATAACTAATTCTTTTTGTTGTTAGCTATTGATGGTTAGCATATTTACTCTTGCTTTCCCAGCCTCTGTATTACGAGTGTTTTTCTCCTCGCATGTCCAGAGCTTCCGCTAGGATGTCCGGAACTTGTGGTCGCAGCTGAAGATGCTTTCCAACCTGCCTCTGTGCTCTGTCGCCCAGCGATGGTCAGCGGCGGTTCCAGACCGCTTTCTTCAAGATGGCGTCGTTGATCTTCAACTAAACTCCTCCTCTCCACTCAATCTCGACCTGTTTTTTTTTCTTTTTTTATCAGCTCAAGTAGCCGGAAACTCACACAGTGGTCTGGACACGAGTTAGATGCTCCCCAATTAGTGTAATGACGCACTGAATGATCCTAATTACTGTGGGGATCCCAATTAACTGTAATTGCTAATTAAATCGAGTTTAGACCAAGTTGTGAGTTTCCGGATACTTGAGCTGATCCAATACTACTTAGGTTTATATTCTGCTAGCGTCTTTCATGTCTCCAGGGGTTCTTTACATGGTGTTCTTCTCTATTAGACGATGACATCTTGAAAATTTTATTCTGTTTTGCTGTTAATTGGCATAAACGCTGTCTCCCATTGAATTCGCATCCTGTAAGGCCGCTTCCCGCATAGCGGCTGAGCATAGTGGCGGAGTGCGCCGGGGGGGGGGGGTGACCGCGAATTTTGGGAATGCACGACGAAGGAGGTATCTTACGTATGAAAGGCCGTCTACAGTATGGGGGATTCCCAGAATCTCTGAAGCTCCCCATCGTGCTCCCTCCGGATCATCCATTTACAGCGCTTTTGGTGAAGAGCGCCCACATAAAACTTTTGCACGCAGGTATGCAAGAAACCTTGGCCCAAATAAGAATACTGGATCATCAGAAGTCGCCAGGTCATAAAAAGGATCTTACATCAGTGTCTTGTTTGTCGCCGAGCGAGAGCTCACGCCTGCACTGAGGCTACGGCACCTTCGCCACGTGATAGAATAACCCCGTCGCCACCGTTCGAAGTAACTGGGACGGACTGCGCAGGGCCGCTGTATTACAAATCAGGTATTAGAGCGGCTAAGAAGTGTTATATTCTAATCTTCACCTTGCTGTCACAAGGGCCATTCACTTGGAATTCACGAAATCTATGTCGGCCGCAGATTTCATGACAGCATTCAAGAGGTTCTGTTCGAGACGAGGACTTCCACGAACGATGTACTCCGACAACTTTCGTACCTTCAAACGTGCCAGCCGAGACCTCACTCTCCCCAGCTTGTCCCAGGACCCAGAAGTAGCCAGGCTTCTTGCGCTCAACCGGATCACTTGGAAATTTATTGCCGAACGTGCAGTCTGGTCCATTTACTTACATTTCGGAAGACCCAGACGATGTAGAAGTCCTCATCCCTGCTCACTTCCTTGTAGGGAAAAGGCTTAGAGATCTTCCTCCAGACAACATAACAACCGACAACACGTCAACTTCGGAAAGTCTACGAAGACGTTGGGTTTATTGAGAGCATGACCGCGCTATTTTGGAAGAAGTGGACCAAGGAGTACATATTAGTTTTACGGTCCGCCAATATATCGTCACCTATAGACCTTCAGACAGTGTGAAAGTTTGAAATATCGTCCTTGCCTCCAAGGAAAATTCTTCGCGAATATCGTGGCCTCTTGGACGAGTCAAGGAGGTACGCACCAGCCCTGACAAGAAGGTGCGCTCCTGCAAAATCAAGCTGTCCAATGGGAAGACGATAACAAGACCAATTCAGCTATTGTACAGACTGCAAGATGAAACTTCATAGTGTACTTTGTTTGCGGGGGGGGGGGGGGTGTTAAGGAAGAAGCATACAGGTTCATTCCGCGTGACCACGCATCAGCTACCCCGACAACATACCGTACTGTCATCCCCGGGATATCCTAAGAGCATCATGCATGGACGGGGGTGACATCCTTAGGAGGGTGAATCTGATCCTCAAATCATCCTTAACATGTCATTTTGGCACTAATATAGCGTCCCCACGGTATCCTCAGAGCATCCACAGACGCTATGTGAGGATAACTTTAGAACAGCCCCAGAGCACTCCTAGGACGAACCATTCTTTCTATTGTTATTTTATTTTTTATTTTTTTAAACATATTAAAAAACCCGCTCCGAAAGGTACTAGAATTCTGTTCCGAAGCGAAAACGGATACTAATTGTTGCTTGTTACGCGACCCTCCGTTAAATTCGACAGCCCCGCTCGCCTGCAACACAAAACGAATGGTGAGCTGTCCACGTTTCTTTCGATTACGCAAAGAAAAGTTACGCCATGCGAGAAATTGATTGAAGTATCAGCCCTGAATGATTGCAAAGTTACTGCTTTGTTTTGAGACATTCAGGTATAGGACTTTTGAAAGTCAAAAGCAGTGCGACAGAATCGCGCATTTCTGTCCTTTCCACGAGAAATGCTCCATGTATCTAGACAGTCATCTTTTTCGGAGGCAGGGAATTTTGCGCTGGACCACCCTTTGTTTCAGAAAAATGTCGATCCGGTCCAAGGATTGACCTAAAAACAAAACAAATGTGTTCAGGGAGTCTGGGCAGATAAACTAAACAATGTAATATTTCTCGTCCCTTTAGCTACCCACCCACAAGGACAGACACAGGACGTTCCTGAATGACTCTTCACGGACAGTCCCTGTGAGTCATTTTATCGGTTTGGCTAACCTTCTACGCCCTTTGGCCCTTCTACGATCGGAATACGCCCGGATTTACGACGAGGAAACCCGGGGCGGGGGGCGTCGTTGATATTTTGATGTGCCACGGGGCGGTAAAGTTTGGGAACCACTGCCGTAACCGTAACCGAACCAATATTCATTTCGGTTTCAGTCCCTGCTTGTAAGTCCAGGAACTGTTTGGAAGGAGAGCGCTCATTTAAAAAAGTTTGCCTGGGCCAATTACTTTTTGCGCTGTTCCAAACTGCCTCTCGAGGGTCAAGACCATTGATATATTTAGACCCGATTCCACGTCAAGAGATCCAACTGGTCAGGAGATCCGCCGAGTCAAGAGGTCCACAGGTCGGTTTCTTGAGGCTCGGTGGATCTCCTGACCAGTTGGATCTCTTGATCCGGTTGGATCTCTTGACTCATCTGAGTGTTCGCCATGCTTGGATCTTTTGACCCCCTGCATTAATTCTTGCATCCGCTATGCAGAAATTACTCGGATCTAAATACGAGGGAGTCGTTTTAACTAGAATACAAAGGAAGGTGGCAAATCAAGATCTTATTTTTATTGATTTAGTTACTTACTTTGTACAAATCCAATTCAAACCAGAAATGAAAAATACAATTAGGCCTCCGAGGGAAGAACTCCAACCGAAGTAATTTAGTTCAAATACAATTCCAGTTCTGCAAACGAGACTGGGCTCGCGCTCATGTATGAGAGCATGGCGTCCATCACCTGTACACTCTTAGCCCGGTTACTTCTAGTAAAGGTAAAAAAATTGCAATATTGTAACCTGCGCACTAGATGGGTACAGCGTTACCTCTGCCGAGGTTACCTCTCTAAAAGTAACCAGATGCATCGTGTATTTAGAAGTAACTCCGTTCCCGGGGCTTCGGGGCTGCACCCGCTCGTTCCTCGCCTCCGTGCATGCATGCAGCAAATTGCATGCAGGCACACACGAAACACGACACGGGTGACATACCAAAATACAATGACCTTGGGCTTTCCTGGGCACGTATTTTATTGTGAATATCAGGAAAACACAACCCAGCATTGGCAACGTAAGATAACGAAGATATCGTTTCTCAATGTGGTGGCATATGTATGTATACTATGTATAATGAACACAGCTCCAAAGGGGCTTTGATATGTTCACAGAATCGCGTGAAATATTGTGTTGTCAAATTGCAGGGGCGGCATGCATGCATACGGACCTTGTCCTCATTTTTGCTTGTTGCTGTGGGGACGGTGCCGCTTTCCTGACCATAAATATCTAAAATAGAATGGGTACTCCTTATTTATCATTCTCAAGTTGTTTGGGTACATCATTAATAGCAAAAGCAGACCTTAGTTACACTTGTGCAAGCACGAATAATGAATGCAAAAAATGTAGATACCTGATATGTTGGAAGACTCGGTGTTCGGTATCGTAGCGTCGTTTGCCGAAAACGGGGGATTTTCCAATTCACGAACTTCCATATTTTTACATGTAGTGGTAGTGATGAAACCAGCCGCAGTATGGAGTTCAGATTGAACTTCCTCAAAGCAAGGTGTAATGCAGCATAATTGTGAGGCCAGCGCTACATGCACATAAAAAGAAGAGAGTACTGAAATGTTAACTTCCAAAAACACAGATGGCAAACTATTTTGTGGATGGCAGGTCGTTATGTAAGAAAATAAATACAATGGAAAACGTTACAGTCATGTCCTGTTTCTTCCTGTGGCTGCAAGGTCACGTCCTGAACATGTCCTTCACCACCTGAGGGAAATCAGTCGGCATTAGTTTGCAGGCCCTTGACATATTAATTACCACCCGCTTCTCCACTGCCTGCCTCACTGGGATGGCGATTTAGGTTGCCTGGTAGATAAATTCATTTGAATGTAATTCAGTAGCAGATGTGGTCGATTTCTTATTTTTTAACAGTTTACTGACTAGTCGGTGTTATTGATTGATTAATTGTCTTGACTTTCTTCATTGGTATAATTCGCGAGATGCTATCTGGTGGTCAGTTGTACTAGCAAACCACTGATAACAACCAGTTAAGGGATCAATGTGGGCAACCATTCCGGTCAGTTAACCACGTCGACCAATCACAGTGGCTCAAGTCATACGGTGCAATCAGTCGACCCATTCACCACGAAGTCAGTGAAATTGACGAAGGCAATCATCCAGAAAATGACTGAGTCAACTCACCAACCAGCCAGTAAGACGACGAAATAACCTGCCATTGACAACACGACCCTGAACAAGTCAAAATCAAGCCGTATCAAGAAGTAAAGAAAATAGTAATTGCCCCCCCCCCCACACACACACCCACACACACGCACACACCTGGGCATAAAGAAACGCAGTCATAAAATTACTGTAGTGGTCAACCAGTTGCATTCCCAGAATTGCGGGACACCTACTCTTAAAGTTGGCTTAACCTGCGAGCTCGATGCCCTCCATTGAAGCTATACATTCCGCCTGCTTTCTGTAAAATATCCATTAGTACTGAGGGTTTGAAAAAAGTGTCCACATCTAGGCGTGACGGCAGAAGGTTCCTCGATTGTTCACAAGTGGATTGGTAGCTTGAGACCGTCACACTTTTTTTCCTGAGAGACTTATTTTCGCCGTGTTGGCTTCATGGCAGAATACGTTGGCGTGTCTTAATCCTTTAATTACGTCAAAACTAGGGCTTCCCCCAAAAGTGTCCACATTGGACATGAAAGACTGGCCTGTCTTGTGTGCTCTGCAACCTTATGCGCAGTTGCAGGAGGTCCTAATTTTTTTCCCACGACGAAAAAAGTACGCGATAGGCCTACGATGGCTTCCAGGGTATCTCTAACCAAATTCTTCGCGCTGTGTTGTTGCGCTGCTGGTCTCGTGGTATAGTGAGCGCGTTACGGATTTGCGTTCTTGGGTTCAATACTTGGTGTGGTACTTTTTTTTAATACACATATCATATAGTATTTTTTATTTCATTTCTTAGAATTCAGGTACACTTGCTCATAAAATTGGCTCTACCTGCCTGCAGATCACTACCGTAGGCGCGACGTAATTTAGTAGTTTCGATAAGATAGCACAGTATAGGATTAGTTCATGCCTGTCCCTGTAGAAGCAGAACGGCTGAACATTCGCCAATATGACTCTTTCATTAACTAGCTTAACTTGCGTAGTTGCAGCTCCTGTGTGTCGGCGACAGCCCAGCAGCTAGGGCATTGGTACAACATTGGTACTGATTGACGAACAGCAGGTCTGCGCAATAGCGATCTCTGGACGTCCCTGTCTACTCTTTTTTAATTGCAATAGAAAATATTCTCGAGTACATCGCTTATATTAATTTCCATTAAGGGTTACACTAAGGCAATAGCTGCCTTTGCATCATGAAATTATTCACAAATAGACCAATCTATCTACCGTGGCGTCGCTCATGATCATAGTCGGCGCCACCAATTATTGATATTAAGATCATGCCTTTCTCATGCGGACCAATCATTTCGCTTCACGAGCTTCTATAGCGCGATTTTTGATTTCGCAACGACATTCAACCAACAGAAAAGGCTTGATGCATATTTCAATTCTGAGCCACGCGTTGCGTTTTTTTTTTAACCTGAGCACGAGCTCTCGTGCGTGCCCCGCGTGCCCACAGTGTTATATCCGGGCAGATGACGTTAAAAGTTCTCTTTCATATCTCTCCTCCTCGTCCTTCCCCAAATTTTTCCTCCTCCCATATCCTCGTGCAAATCTGTCAAGTCGGCTTTCTTGCATGGTTGTCTGCTATCCCGCGAAGCCGGCTTTCTGTGTCGTGTCCCTGAATTCTGGTCATGCCTATTCATGAGGAACTCCATATCGCGCATCGTTTCATTAGTGAATCGACTAGGCTTTAGTTTTTTAGCAATTAGCCCATACACCAAAATCGATTAAGTCCGTCTGAAAAAAACGAAATGAAAAATATAACCCCACGATAAGACAACTAAATACTTCTCAGAACAATGTACTACGAAAAATCCAGTTTCTTTTCGTTGTCATTGCTACGACACACAGACTACAGCGCTTATCACTCTTCTTCAAAGCTGAATGGAAACAATTTGCTCGTAGTTAAATTTCATTACACAAAACCCAATGTCAAAATGGCTCTATAGGTATCGTATACAATTCAGCGTATGAAAGATGCTGGGACAAGAAGGCAACACGGGGAGATACAAAGTAAAGTCGATGGAGAGAGCAAAGCTGGCAAGAGAAATCAGAATGCGCTAAGGCCGAGCGTTGACACTGCGACCAACAGCTTACACGTGCGCAGGCAGCACATCATGAATGACTTGCCATAAGACAGGAACCAACAGCGAATCTACTTAGAACGATCCTGATGAAATACGCACTTACCTATTTCACGTATCCTGTTATGTGAAGCCGGGCTGTGCGCACAGTATTCATATTTTAGATGACGACTGCCGGACTCCACGATGTATTTCCTGCAGTCCTCGCACTCTTTGCATCTGTCTCTCGGCACTCCCCAGAAGTCCTTGTTTGTAAACGTCATTTGGAAGCAGTTCACAGCACATCTACAACCACGAGCGTGATTTAACTTGTCAGCCACAGAGGCGTCACATTTCAAAAGATGCAACCGACAAAACACGAGGACGCGATGTAGTGTCCCTTCTCGTGTGATACTGTAAACTGTTGCCAGATGAGTGACCAAAAGCGATCAAAAGCGGCTGTGATTGTTTGCGAACGCATTACGACGTAGACGTAACGGACTCCCACTACAAGTAACACGTACAAGTAACGAGAAGAAGACAGGGGTTTTCCCCAGAGGTTACCTCTACCCCAGCTCTTCGAGACCCAATTTACTTCTAAAATTCGCAATTTCCTGTGTTACCTCTTCCTTTGAGACGATGTTACTTCTAAATACACGTAACAACGGTCTAAAAGTAACAATAGAAGTAACTCAGGTAAGAGTGTAGGAGTCCCCGGTTCCTCTCTTGGACGGCAGTCAGTGTCGGCGTCGGCGCAGCGAGGGGTGGGTCGAACGAACGGCATGCGCCTCACTCGAACGAACCATCTGTTGAGTGAGACCACCGTTCTCCCTACAAACCGTCCTGAGTCCGATCTCACCACGTCTGCGTAACGGAACGCGCAGCATCGAGCCTCTAAAGCAAACAAGCAGACAACATTTAAATACGATTAAGTGCGCAGTACGGATCGGGCGAGCCGTAGTCTTTCGCGAATGGGTCGTAGAATAATATATATAATCATGATACTACACTCTAAATCCGACACCCGATATGTACCGCATGAAAGAGGACCCGCACCTGGGCCAGGCGGTACACATGATGGTGCAGTCCTCAACCAGCAGGTACAGTCCGCGACCACTGCGAAATTCAAACGGTACAAGGGCTCCGAGACCCATCCGTACCGGCTAGGTACCTTTTAAGCGCGATCTATAGCAGCTGTACCTCATGTGTACCGCGTGTTTCCGGCGCATGAGTACGAACGCCTTCTCACGATATCCATGCGCTGCAAAAATATTTCGTGTGATTCCGAATACCAGTCTATAAATTCCCTTATGCAGCAGTGCCGTAATGAATGAGCACTATCATTCTGTCAAAGAAGTGCAATAACTAGAACCCATGACCGTGAGGGATCGCATGTTTGGGAAGAATTCGTTTCTTGCAACCGCTGCAAATCAGTTTGTTTTGAAACGTCAGGGAGCGAGGACGAGTCTGCTCGGTCTTCGAAGAAATTCGTTCGACGCGTTCAAGATTGAAGTCATTTAAGGTGCGTATTATATCTCTGAAGTAATTATTCGTCTTCACGACGCATTTTCGTTCATCTTCGCTCTGATTCCCAGTGGTCCTGATCACCGGCAGGCTGGACACAACGACTGAGGGACGGAGACAACGAACTTTGTGCTTCATGCACGAACGTTGATGCGTGAATTAGAGGAGCCGAGAGTGCATTTTACACCTCGATTACACAAGCAAGTAGGCATGTTTTTCAGGCAAGCTATTTCGGTTGTTGGATTTTTTTTTACATTGTATTTTCTCCTAGGTTACGTCAAGCGATGTCGTAAATGGGTGAGTCAATCGTCTACTGTGGTTGGTGTTACGTTCTGCGGAAGAAACGGAAGTTGGGGAAGAACAGCTATCCAAAGGTGTGGAAGAGATAAAGAAGCGTGACCACAGAGCAGCTGCAGTGGTGAAGGAGAGACGCAGTGGTCATCGTTCATCCATATATGTTGTGACCCGTGTGTTCGGCGTTTGTGCATCATGACAATGCACGCTCGCGATGGACAAGCATCAATCCTGAAATGGATATAATTTTCGAATAAAGGTATTTGTTTGTTATATTTATCGTGCAGCGTAGCTTCCTGGGGCTGTTAATATATCGTGGTGGAGGGGAACCACCCCGACGGGTAGGCCTAAATCGCTGCGCGCTATCCGTTACATGTACCGCATGTGAGGGCGCATGTACCTCTTAATTTTAAGAGGTACATTTTTTAAAAAATGTACCTCTTGGCCAAGCGGTACTACCGTTACATATGCGTTACCTCATTTAGAATGTATGTATACCGGATGTCCATGCTAACCACGGAGATGGTACCTAACACATAGCGTGGTCAAAGAAAAGCCGACAGTTCTCTTATGACATTTGCGTTAAAAACAGGTGGTGCATTAAGATCAACTGTTTGTAACACAAACGTCATAGGAGAGCTGTCTTTTTTCTTTTCTTTTCTTTTTTTTTACAGCGCTTTGTGTTAGGGTTTATTTCTACAGTTAGCGTGGGCTACATATATTCACGTTGGGTGGGCCGGCTGTTGTGCTGTTCAAACACGTTGATTGCGGCTCGTATCACAGCAGAGTCGTAGTCGAAGAGCCAAGTTGCTGTTGTGGACAGACGCCCTACATGGCCGAACCGTCTGATCATGAACTCTCGCAGGGTGCGAAAGATAGCTTCATATACAGTATTTAAATACCATAAATACTACCGTAAATACTGTGCCTCATCATAGATCTTCTGTTCGGCCGTAGAATCAGATTCGCAAAGGAGAACACCTTTCCACAGGTGTCGATGAAGAAAGGCTCGTATTAGAAAGAAAGGGTCGAGGATGCTTGGTACAACAAGGTAGTCGGTGGTCCCAACCGTTGTCCGCAACAACAGTGAAAAACCCGCCATTTAAAATAGTTTGTCGCATGTGTGTGCTTGCGAAAACACTGCATAACTGTGCGGCTCTCCAAACTCTGTTTTGCTCTTCTTACAGAAAGATCAAATACAGGGTAATATGAGTCACTATCTTACGTATTTAGGAGTATCAATAACGTATTTACAAAAATGAATACCCAAAAATTGGTATTTAAATATAACTATAAATACATTTTTCAAGTCTGTAATTAAATAGAAAATATAAATACATGTATTTATATTTTAAATACTATTCTAATCACAATGTATTTATACACCGCCCATCCCTGCTGGAAAGTATGGTCAGACAGTATTTTCCCGCACGTCTGTCAGTAAAAGAATAGAATAGCGTGATAAGAGTGAGGGCCAATGAACAGAACGCGAGAAGACGATTCTTTGTAAGTTAAACTTCTTGGTAACAAGCATTCGTTCTGGCATAGCGTGTTGACGGCGCTTGGGGCCAATGAACATAAAAGTGCAAAGGCAACTTTAAGCCCTGTAGAGGGACTTGCCGCCGTAACCTAGAGCACAACCTCAGGATTTTCTCCCTTACCTTTCTTTGTGTATGTGCGTATGTGGTAAGAAGAGAGAAAACATCGAAAGTCCCTAACTTAAGGCTATGGTCTCACTCCCCTCTTAAAAAGAGGCAACTTTGTACCAGACCTGTAGCTCTCATTTTCGTCTGTTGGTGGTGAAACTGGTGTCATTCGGAAGCTATGATTCTTGACTCTGGGGGACCGTCTTCCGATTTTCGGCCAGGCATGCGGTTGCGGTGCCATAAGGCCTGGAACATGCCAATATCTCCGATTATGGGTGGTCTTTGTACGAAACTGGCGCAAAAGGAAGAGCAGATAGCGGCGCACAATTTGTTGCGTTGTGTTGCTCTGTGATACGTGGAGGGTGGACCGTCTCGCTCTTATTGATATATGACGCCGATAATCCGGAAGCGCCTTCAGAAAAACATGAAAAAATGCCTTTCTTTGGCTTCCTGTTTCGAGGTGTTCTAATGTCACCACACCAGCCTAGAAGTGGCAGTGGATGGGCAATTACGCGCAAAACAATTGCTGAAAATTTCAGCATGATTAGAAGAGCACAGCGCAGGTTATTACGTTCCCAAGCCATTCCAAAACGTTCCGACCAAACCGAACTATACAGGATTTTCGGTGGCCACATCGTGGCGGAGCATGTAACTACCGTGTGATCAACTCCAGTATTCTGCGAAAGGTGGCGCTTGCGTCACTTGTGTTCGTTACGCCACGTTGGTTGCGTACTGCTCTGGCTGTGCCGCCGCTGTGCTGCGGGACGCATTCATTCACGCCGTGTTGACAGGTGCTGACTGTCGTGTTCTGATTTGAACTGTTGATACTGCGGTAGGCTGCACGTTCATGGTATCGTTTCTGCTGCCGCTTCGCACAAACTGGAAACGCGCGGCAATGACACGGCCGAGCAAGAATCCTCGGAAACCGCGGAGTTGCGGTCGGAAATCAGTCCGCAAACTGCGTCGGCGGCTGGCGAGAGAGAAACGGTAAGTTGTAACCAAATCATTGTAACTTTGTACTGGTGCAGTGCGCTTGCTCTTATTTATTTGTTATTCCCCGTAGACAATCCAAACTGTGGCCTTTGCCCCCCCCCCCCCCCCCCCTTGTATGGTCTTAGGCATCAGTGGTCTTAGTCTAATGTCATTGCCTTGACTCTGGAGGCAGGACTGAGAAGCACCTGTATTACGACTCTCCCCCGATGATTTTTTTTTTTTTTCATAGTCTGAGGTACAGCACAGGAGTAAAAGGTGAGGATGGACAGCGTTCTCTAGGTTTGGAACTGTCTTCTGCTGTGTATCTCACTTCGATATTTCATTTCTGCCCATGAGAGCATTGACAAGTTTTTGTGCATTTTGACTTTTTCAGATTACCACAGTGGTGCCAACTTTCACTTGCGGCTATCCAAGAGCGTACGATGTGATGCGGTTCAGGTTGACCCGGATTTTATCATAAACAATATATGCATTTACCAATTTCTAATGGCTGTGTTCCATCTCCTCTTTTTCTATGTTTGCTACAGTTGCCTCACTGCCACATCCCGTTGTTTTACCCTCGCCAAGCGAATGGCCGCTTCCGCAGTATGTTCATAGCAACATCACAATGCCCGTACTAACATACCTGAAATTTGACCCGTACATCCCTTTAGTCTCACCATATGTTCTCGTCTTCTTCTTCTTTTTTTTTTTTTTTTTTTACCTTCTCCAACGTCCTGCGGTCTCGTGAAAAGTTATCGTATAGATTCTTCTCCCACAAAAGTCTCCTAACGCTTTGAGTACGTTATGCAAGAGCAGGAAATAGACCAACTTGCGCGAGATTTCCGACCGCTGACCTGCTGCAATCGGGTTAGCATGGCACACGGCCAGAGGAGGACAGATGACCGAGACAAATAATGGGAAAGCGCGCCCGTTCACATTCCTTCGGTTGTTGTACTACCTGTCTAATTGTAAAAGAAAATCGTGGGGGATCGCATAAGGCTGTTATTCGAAACGTGTCTCTTGTGTGCTTCCTTGTTTGTCTTTCTCGCATTCTCGCAACGTGTCCTCGGCCTAACGTATTGGCCTTGGCTCATAATCGTTGTTGTGAACGAACTAAAAATCGTTGAACCCTATGTTTGCGCCTAGAGAGCAATACGTGCGTGTATAGTGTGCCTGTGGACCAAATCTAGCGGTACAATGAACGACTGTAGCATTTCGTGCAGCACTATCTTCGGTGCGCAAGCAGCCATGGTCTCAAGGGAATATACAACTGTAATCGGTATCATCAACATAATTATCGTAATGAACCTAATTATCGCAATACGTTTGAACAGTTGCACACCTCGCCGCGCATGCTGAATCATATTCTTACTGCGGTTACTGCGGTTCTTATACGGTTACTGCAAGTGTCACTGACATCCTGCGTGTAAGATAAAGCTGTTAGGGGCAACAAGCAGGCTCTTACAAAAGAATTGTCACTGCTAGGCAATGAATGTGAACACAGAAAAGGCTACGAGCTAATTCTCTTCCGTCTCCCAAACACACGCTTCTTCGTGTTGTTCCTTTATTTCTTTTTTTATTTTTTGCTTCATTGTTTCTAGTCGAACGGAAGGAACCGGGTTATGCACCAGCTTGCCTGCGTCCTGTCCCTTCGGTCGGCAGTTAGGTAGCGGAGTACCGCTATTCGCTACTCCTCTGAAACGCCGCTACTCATTCCGAAACGTAGCGCGGTACTGCTACCGGAAGGAAATATGTACCGGCGCTACTGCCAAGCTGCCTCGTAAGATATTTTTTGACGGACATGTAACCTTGATGAGTAGAGCCCACACAACGCTTAGGCAATAAAATATTGTTTTATGCAGGAACAATAAGCACGAAAAATGTCGATACCAGCTCTGAACTTTATTCTAGGCAGAATAAGAGCGTACAGAAATTAGAAAATATCACTTTGGTCATGCCGGATTGTGACACGGATACTGCCTTGTCGAAGTGAAATGGCGTGGAATACGAGTTACTTCTTTTGTCTTGCCCACTAAAGTAGCGGTAGCAGCATCGGACACGTTACCAAAATTTGTAGCGGGAATTAGTTTTCCGCTATTGGTTAGAAATTTAGCGCGAGCGCTCCTCCGCTACTGAAAAAGTAGCGAAAAGAGCTGCTCTGTTAGTAGCGCCGCTACGCACAGCACTGTCTGTCGACAAGGAAACGTGTCCAGCAACACACGCAAACACACAAAAGAAAAAACCGTCCCCGAATCATCGTGTGCCGTAATGTAACGCGTATGACTGAATTCAGGTACCGTCTGCACTATGATAAACATTCGTTATGTAGGCAAGGGGATTTTGTCGGTCAAATCCTTTTTTTATGGCAAAAAGAAAAACAAAAGAAAGAGAGAGAACAAGAAACAGCAAATTGTGATAAAATTTACCTTTTTTTGGGGGGGGGGATTCATAAAATTAGATTAACGATATGCTGTGGGACTACTTCTGTGTTATGTATTCTTGTCTTTCGCATTGCACGATCTCGAAAACCTTCCGTATAACGTTCCTTCCACACTCTAAGAAATTTCGTTGAAAAACAGACATATTTACATGAACCGTTGATGTAAAATTTTACAGAACCGTTTGTAGACCCGGTTTAACAGGGCTGCTCAGTCAATCGGCACAAAAATGGTCGCTGAGGCGGTCTCCGCTGCGGAGAGTCGGAGTTTGTTTTGCAGCAGTCAGGTAGCCCCGCAGAAGAACCTAGATACAGAAGTTGGAAGCAGGACTCGCCCAACTCGACAGTTCGCCCACACCGTTATTGCTTTGAAGCAGGAACAGCGCAAGAACGTTTCAAAGTGTCGACGGACGCCGCGGCACCCGTCATTCGCCTTTCTCTTCGCCTGCCCTGTGGTCCTGTTGAAGCGTTGGTATGTACACTGCAGTTTCTGTTCTTGTAGTGGTGGAAGTCTGTTGCAGCTAATACTCCGGTAATGGAGTGATAGTTTGGGCTTCTTCGCATACATTGCTTAGAATAAGGAAATCGTGTTTTCTACCTGTTACCCCGCAGGGGAAAAGCAGACGCTGTCGTGTTCGTAATGTCGGTTGCTACGACCATTCAACTGGTACGTCAGGCATGGCAGCAAAAGCAATGTTGCGTTCATGCAGTTGGTATTGTATTGTGCTCGTGATTCTTGTTATTTTTGTTGTTGTTGTGTGCGGAATATGATATTCACGCCTTTTTGTTGAGGGTACCATAATTCTTCATGTCGGTTACACGTTCTTGTTTTATTCCTTTTTTCACAGATGACGAACAAATGTAAGCTGCAACATCGATGTCTTCACGTACGAGTTACTTTAGACATCACAGGGGGGAACATCTTAATGTCAGCAAGTATAAGTTTCCATGTTTTGCGTCTGAATGCAATGCGAAGCGTTTTCTTCACATTCCGTTTTCTCTTCTCAGTGCTTTTCTCCTGTAGGTAAGCTTTGTGCTGAGATTGCATGAATGAAGCCATGTGTGCTTGCAGCATTATAAAGCACATTATATCAGTGCACGTTGCTCTCCAGGCAGGACAACTAATCCAGGATATCTCTGTTCCATCCACGCTAGTCATATTGTTAAGTTATGTGCTGAGATCGTGTTGTTGAAGAGGAGTGCTTTGCTGTATTATGGAGCACATTGTAATAGAGCACTTTACGTTTCAGGCAGGAGAACCACTGCAGGGTGTCGCTCTTCCACCCACGCCAGTCATATTATCAATTGGTGCAAAAACTTCTCCCATGCAAAAACTTCTGGGAAAAGCATAGGAGAGATCATGAATGTGCTGAGGAATAGGTTCCTACAATGTGTAACTTGCGCAGACATTTTCTTTTTCCTGCTAACTATAACGGACAGAATACAAAACTGTCCCAAATGGCAAATTGCACATATGGTTTGAGTACCCTGGACTATACAGCCCTCAAACATATGCTGACAGAACAATGTCCATCTTATGTACATAGTCCCAAAAGTACAGGTGTACGGTTGCGCTGTCACTTGTGCCACTTGCTCTTGCTAATACTGTACTTTGGATGGGGTATACATTTCAGATGCTTCCTTGAGATCTATCAACCGGTGGGAGCTACGTGAAAGCACAAGAAGCATTGTTCGAGCACAGAGAAGATTCTCTTGTTGGGGGTATCAAGCAGCATCAAACAAATGCTTGGATGCTTGAATAGACCCTCAGAGTAGCCCCTCTGCACATGAGAAGAGTTAATTTATGATTGCAAGTGTATGAAACTACAGGAAGATCCTCAATAAAGACGAGCAGTTCTAGGACTGACGGTTTTGTCATGGACTTCACCACGTTTCTTGCAGAGTTTCTTGCCTGTAGAAAGAAATCCTTCCAAGGCAGTGGACAGAGTACTGTAATTTTGATATAGCTACAGAACTAGCATGTAATATCTAACTGGGGCCTTGTAAAATTTACATCAACCTGTTATAATGCAACAACAGGAAAGCCTGTTGCTACAACAGGCAATACCGGTTATATCAACAGCCCCTGTAAATTTATTGAAACAGGCCTATGTAAATATTAACAGGACTCCTGGACTATTTTTTTTCAGCACTTTCCTGTTAAAACAACAGAGAAATTTTTCTCAGTGCACCTGCCGACGTCCTTGCCTCTTGCAAGTGAACATGTACGCGTCCTTACATATGTGGCTTCCCACCTAATAGTTCTTCTTAGGAAGCCACAAAAACGTGGTAGTTAGTAGTTAGTCAGTTAAATAACTTCGTAAAATAAAAATAAAAACATGGTATATCTGTAACCATGTCAACTGTTTTACATTTCACTTCATTTCATTTCATTTCATTTCATTTATTTCTGTTTGTGTCAAACACAAAACAAGGTGGTACGCCAAAAAGCAGCAGAAGCCGCTTGACTAGGGCGGTACCACCCTACATTTGGTGCAAACAACAGCGGAGTCAAACAAAAGAAAATAATATAGGCAAATATTTGAAAGCCATGATACAACATGCGCAGTAGAGATAACGGATACAAGGCTATCAATGAAATTCACTTAGAAAAAGGAAAAGGAATAATATTACACACATGCAGAACGACAAAATGCAAGTTTATCAATTCAGTTGACTTGAAAACATATTTCTCAGATTTCTTGAGGACATCTGTGAAACATCAATATTAGAATTCAAGAAGCTATTTAGAACAATGGTAAGTCTGTAAGTTAAGGATTGTTTGGCGTAATTTGTTCTTATTGGCGGTACCTGCCACAGATGTGCTTGGCGTGTCTGCCGACTGGTAGTTGTGTCAAGGTTGCACAGCGACAACCATCTGCTATTGTTTAAGCGAAGGGCCCTTAGGTACGACCTAACGAGAGTGTAATTAGAGAGGATGTCAATTTTCATAATCCTTAGCTTCTCAAATAGGGGCTCAGCGTGTGTGTAAACGGAGACACCTTCTATGATCCTAACGGCTCTCTTTTGTAATATGAGTATCTTTTTTAAGTTAACCAAACCAGTAGAACACCACACCAGGTTACAGTAACAGAGAACGGAGTGAATAAGTGACTGATATATCAAAAGTTTCACCTGTACAGGGAAAAGAAGTCGATTCCTAGACAAGATACCGCAAACTTTTGAAATTTTGCTACAAACTAAGTCAACCTGTTTAGTCCAGGATAGGTCAGCAGAGAAAACAACAAGAACACAACAGAACAACAACAGAAAACAACACCCAAGACTTTTACGGAATCCACAACATCTATTTGCTGATTTCCCAGTACTACATCTACCGTGCAGTGCATGGGTTTGTTTTTTGCTTTATATAATACCGCTTTTGATTTATCAGTATTTATTAGAAGACGGTTGTTTACTGCCCACTCATTTATAGCACAGAGAGCAACATTTGCACTATCCACTACCGTAGCTAAATTCGTCCCTGAAAAATATATCGTTGTATCATCGGCGTAGATGTAGAAATCTCCGACCTCAGTGGCATTTACGATATCATTAATATATATATTAAATAGCAGCGGTCCTAGGATGCTGCCCTGTGGGACACCTGACGCTACTTTACGGGCTGTAGAAGAGTGGTTGCCCATCGAAACATACTGAGTGCGATTTGACAAGTATGACGATAACAAAGAAAGAACGACACCACGAATTCCACAGTATTGTAGTTTTAGCAACAATAAATAATGGTCAATAAAATCAAAAGCTTTGGAAAAATCTAAATAAACCCCTAGTGTTTACATGGCATATCGTATCAGCAAGAATGCAACAATGCAATTCACCTTCCTGAAGTTGTACAAGTTGATGCATAACTTTCCCATCAAGACAAGAAGAAAAGAAAAGGAAGGGTGCCGCGAAAAATATGTGATCAACGGCATTTAGACACGACGGAGCTACGGCAGACGAGGACAGTACGGAAAGGACGGAAAGGCACCGCACCGCCTTTTCCGTATTGTCCTCGTTTGTTTGTTTGTTTGTTTGTTTGTTCGTTTGTTTGTTTGTTTGTAAGAAAAAAAACAAGAAGAAAGGAGAACAAGAAATTGTCCTCGTCTGTCGTAGCTCCATCGCGTCTGAAATGTCATACCAACCCCACACTGCGTTGTTAATCAACGACATTTGTTTGTGTGATATACACTAACACAACTACGTGGGGGCTTGAGTGTCTGCCCCACTGCCCCTCGGAACTTTATCATGCTGGGGCAAGGTCCCCTCCAAGCAGTCTATCCAGCTGACACTCAGGACGAACGTTTCGCGGGATATCGTAATCGTCGCGTGCTCAATGTGTAGGCAACGTCTCGCTCGTCTAGATGCTCAAAACAGACGACTGCTCTGGAGCATCTTTGCTTGGCGACTGCTGCTCCTCCTTCGAGGATGTACAAGATATTGGATATACATACATATGTTCGGGTGCCTCTTCTGAGTCACGCGGCGAACTGGCTTTTCCTCTTCGGGCTAAAGCGCGCGAGTACAACGTTATGAGTACTTGGGTGTCCTAATTAAAAGCTATCTAAAATTGGCTAGCAAACCTGTTCTAAAGCTATACTCGATGACCTTGGGTGTGGAAAGAGAATTTTCGATTTTGAACATGAAAAGGAAATAGCAGTAGCGTGTCATATGCGTCGCATGTTTCTCTCAGGGAAGTCATAGTGACAGTACGTCAATCAGCTACGTGTCTGTGAGAAACTTGCTTTTATTTCGTTGCATTTCTCCATATCGTGCTCATAGCATTTGCCATTACCTTCACGTTATTGTCATAATCTCAGTATAGGCTCAGTATATAGTAAAGGGGGGTGTCCGCCCATTTGGTCGAACGCCGTTTGGTCGAACGCCGTTTGATCGAAGGCGTTTGATCGAACGCCGCTTGGTCGAAAACCGTTTGATCGAAAGCCGCGGTTGATCGACGCCGTTTGTTCGAAAGACGTTTGTTCGAAGGGAATTCAAAGCTGCATGCACTGTGTTGTTTCTGTAACTTCTCCACTTTTTCTGTAACTTTTGACTCTAGCATACGGAGCAGGCAATCAGTGTCCTCTGCTTTTTTATTTCTTCTTTCTTTCTTTTTTTTTTTTGCTTTTTGCAGCCGAAGAGGGGAGACCACTGGTTAGTTGCAGGCGTTTGTCATTTACCAATCAGTAGGACACATATTGAAAAAGCTGTCCCAGGTTGAGAGCAGCCTATGCATCTGCAGCCTCGAATCACTACACATGCACGATATCCGAAGAAAGAGAGAAAGTACAAAGATCTGCTGCCTTATAATCTTGTCTAAGTTTCGAAGGACTTCTTCGGTTACATGTCTGTTGCAAGAACTAAATTTAGGTTCACTTGCACATAGGCGAAAAGTAAATAAACTGAAATTGCTCTTTCTCCTATACAGTGGTCAGTTGATTACAAACAATAATCCACTGTTAAAATTTGTTCACATTCGACGGGAATAAACATCAAAAATTTCATTTACTTATTTTTTAATTCATTTGCCAAAATGTTTAATACTTGACGTCTATTATTATTTCACAAAGGGTTGGGGGGGGGAATATGTTTATTAAGAAAAAGAAAGGAAAGGTCAGCCAGACGAGGGTCGGCTTGCTATTCCAAACAAAAGCGAAGGGGGGGAAGGGGGTTGGGGATTAACAAGTACAGCATGTTTAGTCACCATGTGTCAGAGCGGAAAAACCTATTCGGTTGTCCAACGGGTTAACGGTGACCAACCCTTGTACTGCTTTTTGGACACTAAAAAGTGGGTTAGCATGAGGAATGTGTTTACGGGGAAGCATATTACACAAAGTTAAATGTTCCTTAGGATAACTGCATTTAGAACTGCAGCTTTTTTTTCATTGTCTTTTTTTGTCATTTTCGACACGCCAAGTGAACCAATTCAAACAATCGATCAAACGACCGCTGCCGTTTCGATCAAACGGCGTTCGATCAAATGGCTTTCGACCAAATGTCCTGCGTTCGATCAAACGGCTTTCGACCAAACGGCGTTCGATCAAATGTCCCGGAACCGTAAAGGGGATAAGCTCATGAACGGAGAACCTGTTTCATGACAGTAACTGATCGCAGTTGTCTCGCGACGTAAAGCCTCGCATTATTATTATTATGACAGTAGCTATCGGCGTTGCCTTCGCAAACAGCGAAGAATGGTTGGAGGAAGCAATATCCCCGAAAAAAAAAGTCCGTACACCGAAACTTCCACACCGAAGTGTCCCGTTCCCGCCCCAAAAATGTCCCCGACTGACCGCGTTATTCAGGCTACCAGCGGTATTCCTGCGGCTAATTTCAGAGTTAGCTAATTCCTAAAGTGCGAATGTCACGAGGAACTCCTCGTGTAGTGGCTAAAAGTATAATTATTGCGGGATAGGGAAGAAAACATTTCCGGGCATCCGTTCTAACGAAACAAAATACAAGATTACAACAACACACGCACATAAAGACATGATGATGGCGTGGGGCTGATGCCGGCCAGCAGGCTGACAAGATCACAGACGATTTTACCAGATGTACGTTATCTTGTATTTGCGTTCACGCTTTTCTGCTTTTCATAACCGATTGTGCACCCCGATGCTTTGGAGAATTGTCTTTGCGTGACAGTAAAATCCCGAGACGAGGGACGACGAAAGGCAAGGGATGATAAATCAGCGTTCGATGAAACGGCGTTGGGTAAAATGTCCCAGTCGAAATGACGAAATGAAAACCCCGTCACATGTCCCTGTGCCGTTTCCCTAATGTACCAATTTCGCGTGTGACGTTGTCCCGGTCTACGTTCTTCAGTACGCTGCATTCCAAAGAGAAAAATAATATAACTACTAAAATGCTACTGTATTCTCGTACTGTAGTGTCGACTGTATTTGCTTGGCTGGTTGGTTATGTGTATCAAGCGTAAAACAACATCATAGAAACAAAGCACAACGAACATCATTTGTCGGCATGCTTTTCACCGAGTCTGAGTTCCCGATTTTTCTATTAGCGAAAAAAAGAAAAAAGACAGGAAATGGGGGAAATCTATTTTTCCCTTTGTTTACACGCGCCTTTCTACATTTACAACTGCAGATTCGCGGAAAACCAACCAGGAACGTTTCCTAAGCGTTTTTGACGAGCGGTCGTTGCTCAAAACTAAATGAGAGCAGCATGAAAAGTCTACTCAACAGCGATAATACCGAAATCAGTTGAACCCTGGGGATATCGTCTGCGCCATGGTCTGCACCAGCTCCGGTGGCGCAGCGGTAACGCGTGCGCTTGGAGACTGGGAGGTCCGCGGTTCAAATCCGCGGGCCGGCTGTGCCGTCTGGGGTTTTTCCTGGGTTTCCCTCCGATGTGTAATGGGCGTATGCCTGCACAGTTCCCCTGAAGTCGGCCCATGGACGCAGCTATCCTCCCCCCGAGCGGATTCCACTCGGTCTTCCACTTCACCCTTTCCTCTCCTCCTCTCCACCACCTTTCCCTTCCCGAGAAGCATGCCGCCTAGTCAGGCGAGGAGGAGGGAGGAGGAGGAGGAGGTGTCGTTGGGAGGAACCGAGAGGTCTGCCTGCCTGATCAGGCGGCATGTTTCTCGGGAAAGGAAAGGTGGTGGAGAGGAGGAGGGGAAAGTGGAAGAACAAGCGGAATCCGCTCGGGGGGAGGATAGCCGACTTCAGGGGAACTGTGCCGGCATACGCCTATTACACATCTGAGGTAAACCCAGGAAAAACCCCAGACGGCACAGCCGGCCCGCGGATTCGAACCGCGGACCTCCCAGTCTCCAAGCGCACGCGTTACCGCTGCGCCACCGGAGCTGGTCGCCTAGTCAGGCAGGCAGACCTCTCGGGTTCCTCCCAACGACACTCCTCCTCCTCCCTCCTCCTCGCCATGGTCTGCGAACGAAGTGCGGAAGTGACGACAGCGCTCTTCGTGCTTTCTCGGCGACGCATCGTGGTGGACAAACACGACAGACACGGACGGCTAGTTCAACTAGCAACCCAGGTTTATTTGACACAAATCCTCCCTACCTACCCGAGGGCGTGTTTCTCGACAAAGGTGACGTCTTCCTTTGATGAGTTCCAACCAACATGCTCTTTACCTTCTACGTAGTGCTACGTAGATAGATCTGAAATGACCAGTGTGTAACCAGTGTAACAGTCCGTTACGCGAGACCTGGAAATAGACCACCTCACGGGAGATTGGCATCCACTGTGCTGCTGCAACCGGGTCAACGTGACACATGGCCACAGGACGAACGACCGAGGAAAAACAACGAGAATGAGCACGCATTGACATTACTTCGGTTGTTGTATCTCATTTCTCGTTGTAAGAGAGAATCACAGGGGAACGCAACAAAGTTGTTTAGAGCTTGGCTCTTGAGGGTCTCTTCGCTTGTATTTGTGACATTCTTGCAAGGTTTCCACAGGGTAACATATTGGCTTTGGATCGAAACAACTGTTGTGGACAGAACTAAAAATCGTAGTATCCTATTTTTTCCCCTAGTAAGCAATGCGTGCGTGTACAATGAACGTCGGCATTTCGTACAACAGCTGTTTCGTTGCAATCTTTTCGCTACGCGACGGACAAGCAGCCCTGCTGTCAAATGTCATATAGAACTGTATTCGTTATTATTATAATACTTATCACAATGAAACTGCAATTATCACAATAGGCTCGAATCATAACAATTGCGCCCTTCGCTGCGCATGACGAATCAACTTCGGTCTCCCAGTGCCACTTAAAAATATTATAATTATAAATAATAAATAATAAATATATAAATTATAAAACAATTGTCAGTGCTAGGCGTGAATACTATTGCCCAGAGAGAAAAGAATATAAGCCAATCCCCTTCCCCAGAGCACGCGCGTCTTTGTCTCGTTCCTTTTTCTTTCCAACTAGTTTCTTTGTTTTCTACATGTGGGGGAACTGAACGAAGAACCGGAGCATGGAAGGAGGGTGCACCAGTGCACCACGGTAAATGTTTATTATGTAGGCAAGGGGAAGGAGTGCTGTCGCATCCATTTTGCTACGAGGAATTTTTGTCGCACGATAACTATCTTGCAATGCAAATGCAATTTCTTGGATTGAACTCTGAAGTCTGTAGACGGATCCTTCGTTTACTCGCAAGTACGACGATCGTCTCACGACAAACTGTGGGCAATCAGCGCCGCGTAATGCGATGGAGACGACCGAAATAAACTAGTGAAATGACCACATTTCGTAGCGAAAGATCACACCTCTCGTCATCTCACAAAGCGATAACACGAATCGCAGCCAAAAAAAAAGTTATCTTCATCTACTAGCAGTGGCGTAGCCACGGGGGGGCTAGGGGGGGGGGGGGGGGCTCGAGCCCCTCTACCAGCCACGGACCGACCCACACAAATCGTGCAAATCCGAGAACATAATATATGTGGGGGGGACCAGTGTGACGATCGCGAAAGTTCTTGCAGTTCATGGCGTCTATCTAAGAAGCACTCCTGAATGGTTTTCAAAGTATGAGCTTTTCAAAATACTTCCAATCTCGTGACACGACCTCATTGGTCATGACAGCCTATATATGTAATCGTACTGTGAACGTCTAAATCAACTATTTTCGTTCCTTTTTTTTAATCCTCAGTTTGCAGTGTGCACAAGTATGTGTGTGTTGTCGACACAGGATCAGCGGGGGGGGGGCGAGTTTTCGTATCGAGCCCCCGCTACCTTGGAGTTCTGGCTACGCCACTGCCTACTATAGTCACAGCCGCTACTATGCCGAATACGGACAGGTTACATAGCGTATAATTGTCGACTTCCCTATTTTACTTCGGTTATGCCATTCCTTTGATTCTTATCATTATGTGTGCGCACTTTGGGTTGAACTTCTAGTTTCAACAGAACTGGTAATTTCATAATTCATTTCAAGAAATCCTGTTTCTGTAAGCTGTATTGAGATAAAACTGCTACCGATCGGCACGTGAACAGACTCTTCACAGCTGACTGCAATTATTTAGTATTTGCGTCCATTTTTTATGACGGTTGTTTGACCATTTTGCATTTGAGATATATATTTTTATATACCTGAAATATATTATATTTTGCACAGTCTTCGTCACATGCTACGCGCGCGACAGCTACCCCCGTGCTACTCAAAAGACGAAAGCACGAAAATCAACTCGCCGTCTTGCACGACAGTTTCAGAAGACTTTTACGAGACAATCGTCCCTTCTACACACGTATAAACACCGGGTACAATAGCATAGAGAAGGGACTCAAGGTCAAATGGTCCAGTCAGCAGCTGTCCCCACGCGCGTTTCTCCCTAGCGGGGTCATCCACGGAAACCGCGACGTTGGCGCCCCGCCGTAGGAAGTCCGTAAGTAAATTCAAGATGGCTACCGTGAGACTGTAGCCTTAATACTAGAGCGCAACCGTTCTGCGATGAACACGGTAAGGGATAGACTTTCTTCTCTGTCGTGATCCTGAGCAGTATGGCGCTTTGACTGGTTTGATCTCTTGACGCTTTGGATCTCTTGACTCGCCTGTCACGAGACCGGTTGGATCTCTTGACTCGATGACCGGAAGCGTTTAGACCCCACGCCACCCCCTCCCCAACTATGCCCCTTCGTTCCAGGACTGCCCGCGATTCCAGGAGATCGCCGGGTCCGTGTGCTAAAATAATCCTCCTTGTCTCTTCGCCCCAGCAAGGAGGAAAACAGAGTGACAGGTGCCCGCGCATGTGTGAAAAGAGCAAGCGGTGCTATAGAGAGCGGTATCTGCTTGCGGGTTGCGACTTGTGCGAACGGACTCATTCTTCCAGTCGCTACCCCTCTACCCAAGCTCTGCTAGCGTGACGGTGGAAGATGTGAGGAGTCATGAGCAACACGCTTTGGGAAGGTTCTAGATGGTCAAACCATGCGCATAATGCAACGCCCTTTGTTTGCCCGGTTCGACCGGGCACACGGGAACATATTTCTCGGGTCCGACCCGACCCGGGGTTCTGGCATATCTTGTCAGCCCGGGCCCAGTTCGGAGCACCCAGTAAAAAAAACTGGGTATGGGCGGGTTGGGGGCCCTGGCCCGTGCAGAGCTCTAAGCAACACTATATACAGGGTGTTACCCTATAAAAGTCTCCCCGCGTCGGCATGCCGTGCTCGCCAATTACTCAATGCAGGCGGTACAATGCGTTGTCTACGTATAAACCTCATAAGGACATTCATCCATGGCAAATATCGAAGTGATTGAGCACCGTTACGCAAAGTTATAGCGCAAAACGTGAGGTTCCCGTAGGCAAAACAGCCAAGATGGCGCCTCTCAGTAAGCAGACGACATCCCTTTTGGGTGTCGTCTGCTGAGTACGTCGGCATTTTTCGCACCTCACGTTGCTTACTTCTGAGCAAAATACGACAGTTACACGAAAGCGAAATGAAAACTGCAGTTCCATCCGGCTGGCAGGATATGCGACACGTCGTCGTCTGGGGAGCAGCATGGCAAGTGCTCTTCTCAACGCCGCCATCTTGATTATTTTGACTACGGGAATTTCACGTTTTGAGTTATAACTTCGTGTTGTGGCGCTTAATCGCTTCGAAATTCACCAAGATTAAATGTCCTTATGAGCTTTATATGAAGATCGCACAATGTGCCACCGGCATTGAGTAATTGGCGAGTACGGCGTGGCGGCACGGGTAGACTTTTATAGGGTAACACCCTGTATATTCACGGCGCGGGAGGTGACAAGAACGCAACACACGCATACAACCAGCTAATAACCAGTCATCACTGTAGCCAGTGAAGTGTAAACTTTAGCGCCTACGTGTGATAGACGAAGCGCACTGCATAGTAGTCAACGGGAAGCCTTAATATTATGCTAGATAAGGCAAAATTTAACAATACTGATGAAGAAACGCAATAAGAAACGAACTGAAAAATAGTGCGGAATATCCCGCAATAGTCATCAGTAGTCGCTGCAAAGGTTTGCGATGCACACGTCACGAAATCACATTTAGGGCGACGAACATTCTAACACAAGACACGAACATAAGTAAAAATTAGAGGTGTGTGAATACATACGAATACCTGCAAATATCGAATTGACTGCGAAGTGACCTTCGAATATCGAATATCCAGTCATAGGATAAAGGCTTCTAACAGTAACAATTAAGCCCCGAAAATTAGCATGGTCGGCACAGTTCAGTTCTGCTGTTAGAAACATGCCCGAGGACACGCACTTGAAAAGTGCTAACAAAGAATATGTATTAATGTATTTGCGTATTCTAAAGCATACATGCCTGTATGCAAATGTACGGTCAAATTATTTTACAATGAAACATATTGCACTGTTCTCATGAGGCAAGCTGAAAACCGTAAAAACAACTTGCACTTCAAAACTCTTTCATGGACAATGAACACTTGTGTTGGCGTTATAAGTGCCCGTGAAACACAATAGAAGTAAAGGGCAATGACATTTTTCAGAGTATGGGATGGTTTACTGATGGCACATCTCAGAAGGAAAACCAATGTAGCAAGTGCTCTCTTCTTGCCTTCGCAATGCCTTCCGCATTTGTCGTGTAGGCTAGAAACTCCACGGTTTCACTGTGCTCTAACGCGTGACGTCACGTGTTAGTCCATCGTTCCTGAAAGTAATGCGTACTTTGGAACAGCCTCATTCATTGGCGTAGTAAAACCACGATCTTCGACGATGTTGTATTACTGTGCATGTCACGCGTGATTGTTTCCGCGACGTTCGTCTCCAGCGCTTCTTTCATTTCACGGCGAAAATCTGCGCGCGGGCCTCATAACCTCTGTAGCGCGAATTGCTCCACGTGGGTCAGGCTTGAGTCCTATCGTCTGTAACAGGAGTTAGTTCGGTTTCCAATGACTGCGGCGTTATTGTCGTCCTAGGATAACGGTAATGGTAACGGAAACAGAAACGATATATTACCGTAACTGGGTATGATAACGATAATGGAAACGCATACCACGGTCCTTCATTACCGGAAACAGAAACGGAAATGAAAATTATCTTCCGGTATTGAATTCGGGTAATGGCTATTCGTGTTGTGCGATGACATTTGAGTCACTTTTGGTTTTATTTTTGTATTTTGATGACTCCATTCCCAGTAACGCTCTAAATGCTACACGTGAGCATGGAAACAAAGCACAATACTGGATCTCGATGGTGCATCCCTCGCTTACCTACTCGTTCCAGTCCTCATGACTTCATGAGGTCTACACGTGAGAAACAGGCTCCACGCACTCTACTCCACCATAGCACGAGGATGACAGTATACGATTTGTATTTGTTTGTTTTTTACTTTTTTAATTTGACCGTGGCTATGGCAGTATTGTTTACGACTGAGAGTGTTGGCCTATGAATGCGACATTGGATGAAGATTACGCACGCCCGTCTTGAGTTGCTGGACCCGGAGTGACTGAAGACATGTTCCTACATTTTTTAAGAAAACCTTGTAAGATGTCCGCATCCCAACAACGTAAAGTTACTCGTGTCGTGTGTACGTGTGCCTCCGAAGCAGCATATGGGAAAACCAGGCTGCTCTGGAAAACCAGAGGTCTGACGGGCTCTCCTCCCGCAGCTCTGTAATAGCTCTGCATTACCGGAAACAGAACCGAAACGTAACGGAAGCGAAATTAAAAAGCTGGTACCAGAAACGGATAACGGAAACGAAACTATAGCAGTAACGTAAATGGAAACGGTAACGAAAACACGTCCGTTACCCTTCCCATGCTTTTATCATGCGGTCGCACAGCGCCGGAGTTGGAGAATTCGAAATATCGTCACGTTCCACTCCTTGATTATCGTTGTCATCGCACGCGACCATGATTCTATTATATATCGCTGGCTGCCACAGCAGAAACCTGGGGAGGAAATAAAGAAAAACGCGTTCTTCGCGTCCGTTTTGGCTGTGCATGCTGTGCGGTACGGCGAACAGCGGTGTTCAGCTCAACGCCAACAAAATTTCGATATTTAACCTGAACTTCGCCGAACTGTTGGCCTTGCACGAATGCTCGAGTTCGTTGGCAATCCACAAAGGCGCGACCACTGATCTCTATAGTAATAAGCTGGATAGCGGATTGAGGGTGCAACCGTACGGTCACCGGCCGCCATCTTGCGAAGCTCAAAACATTGCCGTCCGCGACTCAGCTGCATATTCTACATGCGCCTTGGCGTAGCATTTTTGTGGTGTCATGCCCGCCTGCTGTGGTTATGGGTGTACTGCGCACGTACTGGCAAGGCACCGGGGACGACATTTCACAAGTAAGTGACTTAGTTTTACAAATAAATGTGATTTATTAGTCCACGAACGGGGCGACAAAACGTTGCTGTTGAAGCATCTGCGCGGCACTTTGTGACTCGTATTGTAGTGGATGACGACGACGTTACGGAAGATGGACAACGAGCCGCGTGACGTGCTGCATTCTTCAGCTGGCAATCAGCTGTTTCTCAGCTGACCGCGGCAGTCGCACATTAAACACTGCTCCAACAGGAACCCAAGGTCTAATGTTGGCATTCTTTAGACTTCCAGCTATCACAGTGGCGACGAGATGACTACGTTGGACGCAGCAGCAGAAGGCCAGTTCCAAGGAAGAGAATCGGCTACGCATCGATTTCATGGACCGGGGACCTTCGACCCTACAAAGGAAGACTGGAAGCTATATAAGATAAGGTTTCAAGCTTCATTGGATGTAGCCAGAATTGCGACGGATACCGACAAGAGGAACTTGTTCATAACGTCGCTAGGACCTGACACTTTCAAGCTACTGTACTCGCTGGTTCAGCCGAGGGACGTCACGGAAGTCTCGTTTGTGGACCTCATCAAAAAACTAGATGAATTCTACGCGCCGAAACGCTTTAAAGAGTTCGAAAGAGCAAGGCTTTTCTCAGCAAAGCAGGCGGAAACGGAATCGGTGGCACAATTTTTGACGAGGTTACGTGCAATTATCTCGAACTGTGAGTACGAGTCTGAGACAGACATTCGAGCTTCGTCGTTGCTGACGGCATTTATCGTCGGTCTACGGGACCAGAGACTCAGGGCAAGGTTAGTTCTTGAGAAGGGTCTTACCATAGATGCTGCCCTGAAGCTGTCGGAAAGCATACTTTCTGCTGAACAGGAGTCGCGACTGCTGGAAGAAGGAACCGCATCGAGCAGTTCATCCGTTGCTAAAGTGCAAGATAAAAGCAAGGACTCTAAACCAGTTAGGTGTTTTCGATGTGGTAACTTCAATCACGCTGAAAGCGCGTGTCGATTTCGACAGGAAGAGTGTCGTTTGTGCAAGAAGAAAGGTCATATCGCTAAAATGTGCAAGAACAACCCCAGGATGAAAAAGGGGAAAATCAAAGCTGTCACGGATATATTTCTCGCGGAAGAGAGAGACGGCAAGTTTGTGCTTTGCACGATTTTAGGACAGGACGTTCAACTGCAAGTTGATACCGGACCTAGACGTACACTTCTAAATCACCAGTCATGGATAAAGCTTGGGAAGCCGAAGCTTAGTCCACCTTCGTATAGCTTGCAAGGTTTCAACAAAAATCCAATTGCTCTCAAGGGTCAAGGGCAGGTAGAAGTTGCATACCAAGGTCGAACCCATCACCTGGAGATTGTGGTTACTGAGTCTCTCCACAGAAATCTTCTTGGCAGAGAATGGATTGAGAAGTTGGGAGTTGATCTTAACAAGCTGTTTGTGGGAGCTCTGGATAACGTACCCTCTTCTCTGACTAATACCTTAGAGACTCATAGGGAATTGTTCAAGAAAGGTCTCGGCAGATGCCAAAAGGTCAAAGTGCACGTTCAACTCAAAGATGGCGCGTCCCCGAAGTTTTTCACACCAAGGCCCATTCCGTTCGCATTACGTTCCTTGGTTGAAAACGACTTGGAGAGACAGTGCAAAAATGGAGTTCTGACGCCGGTAGATTATTCAGATTGGGCGACACCAATTGTAGTTGTACCTAAACCTAGCGGCGCAGTGCGCGTTTGTGGCGATTTTAGTGTATCGATAAACCCCCAACTGGATATCACACAGTATCCGCTCCCGAGACCAGAAGAACTTTTCGCTAAGCTCAATGGAGGCCAAAAGTTTTCAAAACTCGATCTTTCGGAAGCCTACCTACAAATGGAGCTAGACGAAGAAGCGAAGAAGCTACTAGTCATCAATACACATAAGGGCTTATTTCAGTTTAACCGAATGCCTTTCGGGATCGCTTCGGCACCGGCAATCTTTCAACGCACCATGGAGCAAGTGACAGCAGGGATAGATCATGTAGCCTGCTATCTAGACGACATTATTGTGACGGGCTGCGATGATGACGAACATAACAAAAATCTCGAAGCTGTGTTCAAAAGGCTCAAGGAATATGGTTTTGTATTGAAAGAGGAAAAGTGTGCCTTCCTGAAAGATGAAGTGGAGTACCTTGGACAGGTTGTGTCAGCAAAAGGCTTCTTCCCTTCTCCGAAGAAAGTTTCTGCAGTGTTGAACATGCCTGAGCCAACGAATGTATCCGAATTGCGAGCGTTTCTTGGCATGGTCCAACACTACAGCAAGTTTATACCAGGATTGGCAGACTTGTCATCACCGCTAAATAAGTTACTTCGTAAGAACACGCCTTGGTGCTGGTCTGAGGACTGCGTAGACGCTTTCGACGGCCTCAAACAGAAACTAACGTCTATCGACGCTCTAACCCATTTTGACCCGCGCAAACCAATCTTTTTGGCAGCGGACGCCTCTTCAGAAGGAGTTGGCGCGGTTATTTATAAGATCGACGGAAAGGAGCGGCCGATAGCCCATGCCTCGAAGACATTATCATCAGCCGAGAGGAATTATGCTCAAATCGAGAAGGAAGCGTTAGCCATCATTTTTGGACTGAAAAAGTTCCATCAGTATCTCTGGGGACGACGGTTTACGCTATATACGGATCATAAACCTCTCAGTACAATTTTTGGTCCAAAGAAAGGCATACCAGTCACTGCAGCTAATAGATTGCAACGGTGGGCATTTATTATGATTGGCTATACATACGACACACAGTATAAGCCAACTCATCAGATGGGAAACGTCGACGGGTTGTCGAGACTTGCACAGGGGCCGGATGATGATTTCGGCCGTGCAATAGCGACTGACAACATAGCAAACGTGGAAGATGTTAACCTTTTTTCGACAGAAGCGATTTCGATGCTTCCTGTAACGGCGTCTGCTATCGCAGAAGAGACGGCAAAGGACCCGGTGTTTGCCCAACTCTCCCATCACTTACTAGAAGGTCGTTCTGCTGGGGAAGACAAGCCGGAACTTCGTGCTTGCTTACACCGTGAAAGTGAGCTGTCGATTTCTCACGGCTGCATTTTACTGGGAATGCGTACGGTCATTCCACCGAAGTACCGCAAGAGTATCTTGGATGTGCTGCACGAAGGGCATCTAGGACTCACCAAAATGAAGATGCTCGCTAGATCGTATGTTTGGTGGCCTGGATTGGACAACGACATCGCAGCCAAAGTCAAAAGTTGTGAATCTTGTGCCTCAACCGCAGATGACATTCAACCAGTCCCTCTACACCGTTGGGAACGCCCAGAACATCCTTGGACGAGACTGCATGCCGATTTTGCGGAGTACGACAAGAAACACTTTCTAGTGGTTATAGATGCTCATAGCAAGTGGCCGGAAGTTGTCCAAGTACGCCGTCAGACTGTGACTGACACCTTGAAGGCCTTCCAAGAAATCTTCCTGCGGCGGGGTACCCCTGAGCAGTTGGTGACCGATAATGGCCCACAGTTCACCAGTGCTGATTTCAAATCCTTCTTGGAGCTACGGGGAATCCGTCACATTCTCACACCACCCTATCACCCCAAGTCCAACGGACAAGCTGAAAACTTCGTAAGGTCCCTGAAGCAAGCCTTACGTCGTGCTCAAGCTGGGAAGGAGGAGGAGCCTGTTGGAACGTTTCTCGCGAAATACAGAGCTACCCCACATGTGTCGACCGGCAAGTCACCCTGCGAGCTGCTAAACAAGAGACTCTTCAGGATGACTCTAGACCTGGCCCGACCATCCCGGCGCGAAAGTGGCGATGTCGTCATGCCACTCACACAGAACAAGTCTACCAGGAATTTCCAAGTCATGGAAAAGGTCTGGGTAAAGGATCCAACTCAAAAACATCACTGGATCAAGGGCGTCGTCTTGGGACGCATAGGTAATGTTATATACGACGTGGACGTGGAAGGTAAGAAGCGCCGCCGTGTTCACGCCGATCACTTGAAGAGAAGAATCTCTGCGGACGATGTGCCAAATGCTGATGTCGAGAGCACAACCCGTCCAACTGGTCGATTAGATCTCCCAGTGGGTCTTGCCTTCAGCTCCCGGCACCCAACTGAGATACTTCCTCACGATGATCTCCCTGCGTCGTCGTCCATGGCGTCTCCTGATCGTCGGCCCCCTGTCCCTACCAGAAGATATCCTGTGCGTCGTCGGAGATCTCCCGCACGCTTCAAATTCACAACGTTAGGAGGGAGGGATGTAGTGGATGATGACGACGTTACGGAAGATGGACAACGAGCCGCGTGACGTGCTGCATTCTTCAGCTGGCAATCAGCTGTTTCTCAGCTGACCGCGGCAGTCGCACATTAAACACTGCTCCAACAGGAACCCAAGGTCTAATGTTGGCATTCTTTAGACTTCCAGCTGTCACACGTATCTCAAGATCTAAACGTTAAACTTTAAGCAGTACGATATCTGGATCGTCATTGTGATAGTCCAGACTTCCTGGAGTTCACGGGTATGATTTCGGCACGCAGCAGGCGTTGAAGCGCGCTTGTCAGGTGTGGGATCTACCGCTCAGTTTGTTGGTCACGGTATCGACGATTGCTTGCTGGGTCAGCCTTGTCATCCCTGCAGTAACTGATGGCATAAATTGTTCAATGCAGGTTCCCTCACAGCCGCCCACAACATTTAAAAAAGTGTGTGGTGAATGTCAGCGAGAGGACTGGACGCCGTCGAGGACATTGCTGGTCTGCAGCAAACATTTTAAAGACAGGTGCTTCGACAGAACGGGGCAAACCGTTCGACTGAGGCCTGACGATGTGCCCAACAAGTTCAACTTCCCAGAACACCCCCAGAAAGTAATAATGCATGCGTCATATGTTGAGGCCGGATTTATATGCACTAAAAGCTGGTTGAACACACATGCATAAAAAATTCATTAATCTTGCTCAAAATAAGCACCTCTAGAAATTCACTTGCATGCATTTAAGACACGCAACAAATTCACTGGGGCAAAATTATCTTACTTTATGCAGTGTACAAAAAGCATGCAAAGTTGAAAGCATAGATCGAGAAGTTACCCATCAAACGGAACTCCTTACGAAGTTACCATGTGAAAAATGTAAGTTAATAACGAAGTTATTCAGCCCGAGATGTAACTCGCAGTTACGAAGTTACTTAAAAAAAAGAACAAGTTACTCCCAAGTTACTTAGGACACAAAATAGCACTACACAAGTGCAGCGCGTGTGAGCAGTTTAGTTTGACCCTGAGTTGCCTGCGTTTAGTTTTCGTTTATGTCCAACAATGCGAACGCTGTGCATCTTATTCCCTGTGGGCACACAATGGTTCAGCTTCATTTCAATAGCAGCGGTTCTTACTTCCTGAACAGAATACTGTCATTGACTGAACATCACGTTTTATGACATAAAATGCCATGGAAGAACCGGAGAGAAAGCAAGAAAACAAGTGGACGTGAGTGAAAAGCGAATTAAAAGTAACTTGGAACTTAGCTTAAGTTACTTTGGCAAAAAAAGAAAAGAGTTCCTCTGAAAGTTACCACGGCGCAAAAGTAGCGAGTTAAGTTATAAGATACCAAAAAAGGAACTTAGTTACAGTAATGAGTTGCCTCGAACTCTGGTTGAAAGTGTGTATTTGCATGAAAATCTAGCGTCTATGAATCAAGTTCCCTAGCTAAGAGTTTCAAGCGACGGTTGATGATTGGAATCAGTACTGCATGAAGGGCATCTTAAAGCTGCAACTAGCTGAAAACACTCCTGAATAATGCATCCATGAGAGAACTGGTGTTCTGAGGCTGGAACATTCATATGCAGTTAAAAGCCACTCCATATTGGATAGGACAGTACTAAGATGGGCAAAAGTATATAAAGAAAAAGGTATTGCATGAAATTTTTGCCTAACATACAAACTCGTATTAGTGGGACATAAACACACCAGCCACATGTCTCTTTGGTGCGTTCCAGCATGTTTACTTTACTTAGAGACAATAAATAATTTTTCAACCTCCGAATGTCTACTCTTTATTCTCCCTGCTTAAGTTTGCGACAACATATGTTTGAATGCAGCCCAAATGAAAACAATGTCATCCGTCTGATCAAAGAAGTTTCCCAGTCCTACAGCAGTATCGGACTATACCACCTTGCCAAGGAATATACAGAGAAGGTGACAGCCAGGCCTCATCTGCGAAAGAAATTGTCAAGGTTGATAATATTCAACAACCGCTCATGCTCTCTGCCCACTTACCAGGTTGACTGCTTCAAACTTGCTGTTGCAACTGGACTTGTGATACTTTGATGTTGGAGCTTTCACCACAAGACCTTGCTACTTAGCCTTTCTATGACTTATTCACTCTACCTCTAGTCATTTTGAACTGTCTTTATCGCCATTTACCTCCCCAGTGCACATATTTCTAGTCGATATGTTTTTACCGTCATATAGCCTTTATATCACATACTTAATATCATTCTAGTCATTTGGAAGTGTTTTAGTGCCGTTCGGCATTTCGTGTCATAACTAGTCATATCTAAACTTCCTGTGCAAAGCATAATGTTTATACCCAAGCATATTAAGGTGGTTACATAAACAAACGTGCCAAACATTGCTGAATGCCGAGAGTCAAATCTGAGAATACTGCTCCCTGGCATACCACACCCCCGAGCAGAAAGGAGATGGGAGAAACACGAGAAGCAACACGGCTGCACACGCTGACAGACGACAAAGGAAACGTAACACAACAAATACAGCACCACACAAAACCAGAAATCACATAATCGAAGTTCGAAGTACAAAATTGGAACGACACGACCTCACACGAGTACAAAATAGAGAGGAAATAACATGTATGTGACGGGATTTCACAAAAAAAATGTAAGGAACCCAATCACGAAGGATTTCTGCAGCGATCCGTGGCAAAATTTTAGCGAAGCAGCAAGGGAAGCGCTCACAAACAGCAAAACTTGTCACAGCTTACATGCATTCCAATGGGCTGCAATGGCTCTTTTGAGCACCGCAATATGGCGGCCGGTTGGCGTACCCTTTCCCGCGATACCCTCACCCATCCGCTATCCAGCCTTTATACATAGAGATCAGTGGGCGCGACCGTGCTGACGATGCATGAAGCGTACTGCGGTTTCACATTTGGCTGGGGCGGACTTCAATGACGGTTGCATACAATGTGTACTAGTTTCGGTTTCGGGTGCCGAAGGTATAGCGACGCTTTCGCAGATGCGCGTACCTCGAAAGCTCCGCGCTTCGCTTTGCAGCTGTTCTACTATTCGTGTTCGTCTCTGATACCGCAACGTACAGATTCCAGCGCGCATCCCGCAACAACTTTGCAGTAGCTCACGATATTCGAAAAAAATTCGAACATTCGATCGTTTATGAATACTCCAAAACTTCGAATATCAAATTTTCGAATACGAATCGGGGCTCTCCTTTTCAGGCCTATTTGTTTGTATGAATTTTGTATTATAATGAAATAAAAATAAATAGATAAATCGAATATTGCGAATATTTGATTCGTATTAGAAAATTTGAATATTCGCACACCTCTAGTAAAAATACACGGTGTTTCAAAGGACGCATCGAGAATAGCTCATAAATACAAAACCGCAAGCACATACTTCGACAATTTAGATTTATCCTACAGCTCCGCTTTTGAAGTTTCCGGCAACCGGGACATAACAAGAACCACTGATCTCTTACGTACAAAGGCTGGATCGCGCATAAGAGGGGCGCGTGGGAGAGAGGTGCGGCAACCGGCCGCCATGTTGGAGGGACCACTGGCGCCGGTTGGTCCCATAGGAAACAATGGGAAGCGATTTGATTTGGAGTACTTATTGCGATTTAAACGCTCCCCAAGTTTTTAATGGTAATTGCCTTATTTTTCTTCCGCTGCCTGTATTTCGAATAGGGGGTCGTAACTGTCGTGCACAGGGCGCATACGCATGAAGGTGAATTTGATGAATGCCAACCTATAAAATTAATTATTTTTGCTCAGGAAGGTTTCACACTGTTTGTTATTGTAAGGTATTTCCGTTTTTATATGTTTTGTTTGTTTTCGTTTGTTGTTCTGTTTTCGTGTGGTGTTCCGTGGGTCTCGTTCGTTATTATGTAGTTTGGTATTGTACGGTTCTCGTTTGACGTTTTCCTTTATGGTATTATGTTCTACGAGTGTCTCTGTGTGTGTTCTGCAATAAGACCTCGATCCTTATTCTGAATGGGCTCATTATTTTATTCACCACATCACCACCAGCAATGGGTGGAGTATAGACCCTGGCGATGAAACTTCCTATTCCTCATCTTAAAATAACGTTATTGTCACCAGTGCTTTGCAGTTCTTCAGCTGTCAGCGTATTTCATTACAGAAATTCGAAGCTCTGTGCACGAAGAGCATGCACATGCATGACTTATCCCACGCTGTAGGAGCGACTGCACATACAAGGTTAACACAGCAGTTTATTTACTTCCACCGTACTTCACAAATTAAACGACCAGTGGAACAAATTGGCATATTGGCGCAGGTTCTCCATCCGCTTCTTCGGCACAGCTGAGCGACTGTGAGGGGAACCTGCAAGCACAAGCGCATTGTTTATAGAAAATACATGGTCTTGAGATTTGTAGGAGCAGCCACATATACTTTCTTAGAACGTAATGGCACCAGCGAAGTAGCAATGTAACAAAGTCCGAGTTGTCAGATACATGCGATACGAATAAACAGATTTTTCCTCAAAATAAAGAGCTTACCTGCGAAAAATTATCCCTCTTTCTCTGTCCGTGTGAAGTGTACTCAAAGCTGCAACAAAACTGGCATGACATGCCCTTTAGTTTCAAGTACATTTTAAAAAATACGGGCAGCCCCGCTTGAACTAAATGCAGACGACAGAATGCGTTGGGCCCACCAATATGGCGGCCGGTGACCACGCTGTGGAGCACCCTATGCGCCCGCCATTTCCTGACGAACTGATGACGGGTTTCGTTCCCTTCTTCGCTTGGCGAAGTGATGTCCTAATTATAAGCCGAAACCGGACCTTTAGAAAGTAAATAAAAACACAGCCCGCCACGCCACAGCCATATATACAGCCAACTGCAGTCATTCCACGAGTCATTCTTTTCTCGTTAGGAAAATAGCCGAAAGAAGTCTAGCCTAAAGACTTTAGTCTAGCCAAGTTCAGGGGGTTCCAGTGCGATTTTGCCATTTGCAAGGAGCGCAAGGATTGGGAGTAATGTCAGCGTCGGGTGTTGTGTGTTCCGTTCCTGTGGTGCTCGGAGTAGTTTCAAATGCCGTCAAAGTGGTTACGAGAGCTGGACGCATAATCAAGGACATCCTGAACACAGGAAACCTTGGAATTGTTGAGAAGGTGTGTGCGCCCACTTACACAACTTCCCATGTCATTGACATTATCAATGGTTTGATAGTGACGAGAGGGCAGTTCATCTTCAGGTTGTTGGCTCGATGATGATGTCTCGTGACACATAGACGGTCACATATAGCAGAGTCTGGACATGTCAACATGTCGCACTTGCTGCAAGGAGAAGGATGACTGCATAAACATTTTAATCACTTTTTTTATGCAGGGAGTAAACGACTTACAAACTGAGGCCGATCGTTCCGTCCAGCGTTGCATTGTGTCTTCCCTATCCAGGCAATTTCCGAGGCTCACCATCATAGGAGAAGAAGTGAGCAAGTACTGTTGCTAGCTTTTGAAGGAGGGATTCTAGAAGTCTAGCAGTTACAGAAAAATCCCTGCACATAAAGAACTGCAAAAAGAAAAAAACTGCATCACTGTGTTTAGGATGTCTGAAATTGTCAAACACTTTTGCGATTCAGGTACATAGTGAATGTAACGAATAATCTAATACAACGTGATCTGGGAAGACAGCTGTTACAGTTTTTAGTTATCCCACATCAAAAAAGTAGGTTAAATTTGCAAAGTTAAAGGCGTCTTCTGGAGTATCTCCTCCAATTTATCCACACAACTGTTTGAAAGCGTGCCGTCAGTGTAATGCAGCCCAAATCACACCATTCATAACAGTGGCTTCTCCGCTCATAGGATGATGTTCATGTAAAAAACCTGTTATGCAGACGCTGGAGGACAGTGCAGTGGATGAAGACTGGATAATTAGTGACCATGACAAGGATGTGCTTGCGGTATCGCTTCCTGAACATCTGAGAGACGTCAAGGAGGAAGATGTAAGCTAAATAATTATTGGTGCAACAAACCGCATGGTCATGTAGACAACATGTTTCTTGAGTAAGAGACAAATTGGAAGACACACACACACACACACACAAAACGACAAGACAAAGAAATGCCAGCATTCCCATGCTGTCCTTCTTGCACATAGTCTACTTTAGTGCAACTTGAAGAAATTTTTTATTTTCAAAGACAGGTGTCTGTATTGCCTCCCCTACTGCACCTAAGTTA
Source organism: Ornithodoros turicata (assembly GCF_037126465.1). Classification (NCBI taxonomy): domain Eukaryota; kingdom Metazoa; phylum Arthropoda; class Arachnida; order Ixodida; family Argasidae; genus Ornithodoros; species Ornithodoros turicata. The sequence goes on along the minus strand of NC_088206.1, from coordinate 43,807,054 downwards.
AAGGGGTTGTGACAGCGAATACCAAGACTTGTGCGGCTCTCATGTCACCACATCAGGCGTCTCCACCAGTGAGGAAGCAAAAGAGAGGTCACATGCTTACGATTACCAGTGGGAATGGCTGAGGCTCTGATGTCAGAGATTGATGAGTATGTGTGTTCAACGGTTTATCATCTTGCCAAGAACGACACGCAGTAGTAGAAAAATATTACTTTTTTCCTCAGTACTCTAATGCGCAATAGAATGTGTGCATGATGTAGTGAACCACATCTATCAATGTTCTCGACAAAGCCCTCTCTGACTGGTTTATAAACAACCCAAATTCTCTAGTTTTGCACTTTGTGGATGATCTCCTGACCCAGTAATTCGTCTCGTGAGCGGCCTTTCCTTTGTCAATTTAAATGCCCCAACCTCCCCTTTACCTCAGAGATCCCCTCTGGGCAGTGATGGAGAGTACTGCTTTATGTTAAGTACATTTCCAATTGACCACTGTGTACTTTCGCATCAAGTGCTCAAGTGCCCAACTGAACATGCAAAGACAAGACAGGACATATCTAGGAAGTATAACTTCTAGAAGAAGTATCTTTTAACAAGAAAATTGACTGTTGTCCTTTTTCATAGCATACCAGGAAATGCACAGATGTAAACGGAAATTATGCCATCTGGTGCACTTCATACTGATGAGTATATAAGCACTAACCAGATGGGCTTCACAACTACCATTTGCAAAAAAAATAGTTGCATTGGTATTGAGCCACTCAAAACATAATCACTTTATGAAATTTTTTCACCACCAAATGGTGAAATGCATAACATGCAAACATTGCAACATGCTTGACGAGTACTTAAGGTACTTTTCGTATTACTTTACTTTAACTACATTTACAATGTAGTACAGCTCCCGTCAAAGTTAATAATAACACTGGAGAAGATGTGGTCTAATTCCTGTGCGCGTTTACAGCAACCCTTGGGGCCATGAAGAAATCTTGATTGAACAAAATTATTCTGTTAGTTTAACGCAAGGATGTTGTTCACTTAACATTCCCCCAGGGTGGCTGTTTTCATGGTTGGAAATGAGACACACAACAGCGGCATGGCCGAGCGGGTTAAGGCGTCCCACTCGGTGGTGGTAGCCAAAAGTCGTGCTGAAGACTGCGAGGTGGCGGTTTCAAATCCTACCACTGGGCCTGCTGTGCTGTTTCAGGTTTTCTCTGGGTTTTCTGAATCCTTTTCAGACGAATGTCGGCACAGTTCCCCCTAAAGTTTGCCCAGGATGCATACTAGTCCACCTGTCCTCCACTCCTTCCTGCTATCCTCTCTCCATCTGTCCACATCTGTACACAGTTCATAGCCACAGTTGCTTCACGGGACTAACAGGGAACCAAAAAAAGGAAACGATAATTTTTTTTCAGTGTTATTATTCACTTTGTACATTGAACTGTACTTCAGCTGGAGCTGTACGTACAGAACTACTGTACATACAGAACTACTGGAGCTGTACATTGAACCGTACTTCAAGTACCATTGACACTAAGTTATTTGTACTTTATGTACAATTTTGGTCTACCTTTCTCATCACTGCCTCGGGGAGTTCACTGTGCTTTCTTGACATAACCTTTCACGCAAATGACAAGTTGTGTCAGGACTCAATACGATAGGTCTAACTCAAAACCTCTGCTGAGAGTCGCCACCAAATTCTGTGGAACACAACGTAACCAAGGGGTGTTTCAATTCTGCCAATCAAGAAATCCTGTACGCATTTATTCAATATATCAGTCCAACGGCAAATAACAAGGCTAAGACAATCGGGCTACAGTCTGCAAATCAATTCTTAAACATTGTGCATAATATGATATTTCCCCTAGCATTCAAACCACAAACCTCACATTAGCTTGTGCTGCCTTTTTTTACCTTTCACACAGGGAACAGCAATGGTAAAGGAAACAGAAACGGTATGCAGTCATGTCTCGATTATCCGGATACCTTGAGAGTCGTCCCTTTTCGTCCAGATAACCAAACCAAGGAAACTTCCAGGGAAACCCGAAAAATTTGGGAGACCTCATTATACTCCAGAAAAGGAAACAAGGAAAAGGAAAATTCATGCGAAGTGGGCTGCTTGAAATTGGTAGGCACGCGTGTGACAAAATTTTGGTCACAGCCAGGGCACCCGCTGTGTCACCCTGCTGTTCAAAGAAGGGTAATGATTCAGAAAGTTGGTCCCGTTCTCATGTTTTTGTCTTTTTGTAAATGTCTTTGGCATAAGGCAGGCGATGCTTTCAGACGGCCTGGACATTGACGTTCACATGTGGATTTCTTGCGCCAGGTAGATACAGGGCACCTCTTCCGCTTATCGTCTACCATCTCTACCGTGTGCCTGCACACACCGAAAGGGAGTGACCCCTGAAGTAAGGAGAGTCAAACTGTACAGAATGCCCCAGTGAGATGTGATCCCTTTCCAGAATAACCAGAATAATATGAACATAGCACATGCCAGGGACAGAGGACGTTGATGCCTTTCCAGACTAGCGAATCATGATGACCTAGCCCCTGGAAGATTGGTCCTCGTACTTGCTGTCCGGATACGGATAACAAATTCCGGATAACTGAGACAAAATCCAATAGCAGCAGGTTCGTTTCCGGTAATGTAGTCCGGATAACGAATTTTCCGGATATCTGAACTCTGGATGAGCAAGACATGACTGTATTACCGAAATCGGAGATGGTAAGAATAACAGAAACACATAACACAACACTCCATTAGTTGAAACGGAAATGAAAATGACCATCCAGTATTGATCTTTAAGTAATGGCTATTCCCGTTGTGCCATGACATGAGTGACTTTTCATTTGGCTTTTGTATTTTGGTGACTATTCCCAGTAAGAGATTCCCTGAGTACCATACAAGAGCATGGGAAGTGCAATTTGCAGTCCCATTGAAAAACTGTATGGTTGTTTGACAAATAAATAAAATACCTACGTAAAAAAATATGGGATCTTGAGGGTGCACCTGTCGCTGGCTCGTCCCAGTCCATGTGGCTTATGATGCCAGCACAAGTAACCTACACAACAGATTTCACGACATAGCACAAGGATGCGAACTTATGCTTTTTGCTTTTTTTTTTACATTTCACCTTGGCTACGGCAGTACTGTTTGCTACTGAGTATATCTGCCAGTGTCTACGACATTGGGAGCACTGCACTCTACAGGATGAAGACATGCTTCTATGGGTCTTTTTTTAAGTCTTGTGAGATGTACGGATCCCATCAATGTGAAATTACTTGTGTGGTGTGCATGCATCACATCGAAGCAGCACTCTAGCAAAACAGTATGCTGGCGGCGCTGAAAGGACCGTCCTCCCGCAGCTCTATAACAGCCGTTCCATTACCAGAAACAGTACCAGAAATGTAATGGGAACGAAACTATTGCAGTAACCAAAACGGAAACAGTAACGAATTTATGTCTATTACCCTTCCCTGCATTCAGCAGAAAAACTAGCATCCTCCCATATTTTCAGGGTTGCCTATTCAGTAGATCAAACGCTTTCAAACCTTACATCCTTTATCAGTCGAATTGTAATTCGAGCCATTCACAAACTTTCATAACAAATAAAAAGGCAGTTGTTTACAACATTCCTCTAAGCTGTGTTTCTCATTATGTTGGTCAGATCATACGATGCTTCAACAAATGCCTGCATTTCTCCAATGTAGAAAAGAAAGAAAAAGCTCTCCAAATTCGAAACTAAGCAGGCATATGCGCTTTTGCCCTGAATACACTCCCTATCGGGTTCGGAGTTGCATTCTTCATTGTTTAGAATATGACACTGCATTTTGGAGGCTACACAAATAAGCCCCAGAGAAGTTGGAGTGCAGAAAAGGGATAAGGGCACAGAAGACGATCACGCCATTCTCTGGCCTGACCTTGTCCCTTTTCTGCGCTCCAACTTCTATGGATATTAGGTAGAAAACAGTGCAGAGACAGGACACGAAGAAGAAACAAGTGCACACACAAAGCGCTGTGTGTGCACTTGTTTCTTCTTCGTGTCCCGTCTTTGCGCTGTTTTCTACCTAGCTATGTACCAACTTGCCCAAATCTCCGCCTTAATTCTATGGATATGTTTTACCAACAAGCTGAACAGATTGTGTTAATAAACTATAAACCGCACTGCACGCTGTATTACCCAGCAATCGGTTACCTTAGATCTTTCCTTGTATGTATGACCTTCTCGTTCCCACCTGAGCACCTGTAATTCTAGCTCCTTCATTTTGTGGCTGTCCCTTCCCAACCGAATGGGCCATGTGTGGCAAATAAATGTTCATTGCTGGTCCTAGTGAAATCCCTTCTGTTTTCTGTCTCTCCTCATCATACTAAAGGAACATGTTGCCTACAAGTCTGTTATACCTGCTCACTTGCCTCCTACTCTTGTGTTATCACATAGTCAGGATTGCACAATTGGTTGCGATGTCTTGGCAGAAGTGCAATAGTGCCCAAGTGCTGAAATGTATTTTGTGGGACCACAAGGCAAGAAAGCATGTGTCCTTCCTTAAATTTTCGCTCAAGTGCAATCTTCCTTAATCTGTTCTAATAGCAGTCCAGTGACATGTCTTGAATTCACCATAGAATCAGCTCCACAGTGTGCATTGATGGGATTGAAGGGGTCTCTAACCACATATGTTTAATGCACTGCTTGTAATATATTGGAGTCCATATATTCAATGCACAAAACCACACTTTTCTCCGGAGCACGCTGCTTTTGTCATAATATTTGCAAAACATGCTCTTTCTGAAGGATGATAGATAAGGTATGACATTAAATGGGGAATATTCCGGCTGAGGAATGGACAGTTACCGTGGAACAGGTACACCTCTCACATTCCCATGGAGGGCTATGCACTCAGACTGGACTTGAAAAGTAACTTGAGTAGAGCAATTAAGTTACATATCTTAAATACTTTTTTGAGTAACTTGATACTATCTTGCAAATACTATAAAAGGTCAGTATTCAGTATTCTAACTTAAAGGGACGGTCTCGTACAGATCAAGCGATTCCGAAACTTAGCTGAAATTATATTCAAGAGTGCTACAGATACACAGTCGCGAAGTTTCAACGAAAACAACAAAGTGGTTTTCGAGAAATTTGAAGGAATATGCCATGACAGCAGACGACAGAAGTCGCAGCTGGATTCAACTCCCTCTCATGCAACGTCACATGTGACGTGGTTATGGTATTTATGGTGGCAGGTCGCCCATTGGGCGACCGAAGCGCACTGCACAATACAGTCGGAGGTGTATGCGCTTTGCGCTTGGAAGTTGTCACGCGCGACGTCGTAATGTCTGATAGCAAATTTAGCGATAGTGACGGGTCCCTGTCACTAAGCGGTGAAGATGAGCTCATCGGCGCCGATCGATTGAAGAACCGGGGACATCGATGAACCTTTAGCTACTGGCCCTTTGCCACAACAACGTGGTTAGCCAGTGAAAGTAGTGGATGATCCGGAATCGATTGACGGGTAAGACTCATCCATAAAAGCGCACTTGTTTGCGTATATATATGTTCCGCCTGATCGTGACACCATTCTAAATTGTACAAACATTGCAGGTGTGTGTGTAGCCACTGCTCGCCAATACCAGCATGTGTTGTGCGCACAATCCGGAACCTGTTTCGATCCGTCACGTACACATGGTGTTGTATTCTCCTGAAAGGTGTTGTAAGGTTTGTTTTTCTTGCGCAGCTTTTTATTTGCATATAAAAATGTGTGTTTCACGGTACGTTATGCAAAATTTCTGATTTGGGCATTTCGACATATGTATCAGAACTTGGATACACTGCTGAAGAAAGCTGCTCTCTGTATCCATTCCCGCAAGCGGCAGGAGGTTGTCAACGTGATAAGTGAAGGCTTTCTGTTCATGTCATTACACCTGGAGCAAATGACAAAATCAAGGATAAGCTGATCTATGTCAACGTCTTCAATTACCCAGGGCCTATAAAAAAAAAGCCCTTTTCAGGACCATCCAACATATCTGCATCAAAGACCATGCTTCTGCATCGAATAAGCCCTTATCATCATTGATGATTATAATATGTCATATCAAAAATACCGAGACGTGCATTACGAATGGGCGAGATGGAACAGCTGTATTTTTGCTAATGTTATGGCGGTGTGTTCATGAGCCCATACCGGCTCAGATTTTGATTGTGTCAGGGGTTGCACACTAAGATGTCCAGCACGTTGAATATAAAAGATTTGGAAATGTTTAAAAACTTTCAAAAATATCAAAAATACTTAGACGTCCATGACAAATTTGTAAGATGGAACAGCGGTTTGCAACATGTTTACATGTCGTCTGGCTTATTGTTGCTCATGTTACACCGGTGTGTTCATGAGCCCATACTGGCTCACATTTTGATTGTGTCAGGGGTTGCACACTAAGATGTCCAGCACGTGTAATATAAAAGATGTGGAAATATTTAAAAACTTTCAAAAATATCAAAAATACCTAGACGTCCATGACAAATTTGTAAGATGGAACAGCGGTTTGCAACTTGTCGGCATGTCGTCAGTCTTATTTTTGCTCATGCTACACCGGTGTGTTCATGAGCCCATACTGGCTCAGATTTTGATTGTGTCAGGGGTTGCACACAAAGATGTCCAGCACGTTGAATATAAAAGATGTGGAAATGTTTAAAAACTTTCAAAAATATCAAAAATACCTAGACGTGCATGACAAATTTGTAAGATGGAACAGCGGTTTGCAACATGTTTACATGTCATCTGGCTTATTGTTGCTCATGTTACACCGGTGTGTTCATGAGCCCATACTGGCTCAGATTTTGATTGTGTCAGGGGTTGCACACAAAGATGTCCAGCACGTTGAATATAAAAGATGTGTAAATGTTTAAAAACTTTCAAAAATATCAAAAATACCTAGACGTCCATGACAAATTTGTAAGATGGAACAGCGGTTTGCAACTTGTCGGCACGTCGTCAGTCTTATTTTTGCTCATGCTACACCGGTGTGTTCATGAGCCCATACTGGCTCAGATTTTGATTGTGTCAGGGGTTGCGCACTAAGATGTCCAGCACGTTGAATATAAAAGATTTGGAAATGTTTAAAAACTTTCAAAAATATCAAAAATACCTAGACGTGCATGACAAATTTGTAAGATGGAACAGCGGTTTGCAACTTGTCGGCACGTCGTCAGTCTTATTTTTGCTCATGCTACACCGGTGTGTTCATGAGCCCATACTGGCTCAGATTTTGATTGTGTCAGGGGTTGCGCACTAAGATGTCCAGCACGTTGAATATAAAAGATGTGGAAATGTTTAAAAACTTTCAAAAATATCAAAATACCTAGATGTGCATGACAAATTTGTAAGATGGAACAGCGGTTTGCAACATGTTTACATGTCGTCTGGCTTATTGTTGCTCATGTTACACCGGTGTGTTCATGAGCCCATACTGGCTCACATTTTGATTGTGTCAGGGGTTGCACACTAAGATGTCCAGCTCGTGTAATATAAAAGATGTGGAAATATTTTAAAACTTTCAAAAGTATCAAAAATACCTAGACGTCCATGACAAATTTGTAAGATGGAACAGCGGTTTGCAACTTGTCGGCACGTCGTCAGTCTTATTTTTGCTCATGCTACACCGGTGTGTTCATGAGCCCATACTGGCTCAGATTTTGATTGTGTCAGGGGTTGCACACAAAGATGTCCAGCATGTTGAATATAAAAGATGTGGAAATGTTTAAAAACTTTCAAAAATATCAAAAATACCTAGACGTGCATGACAAATTTGTAAGATGGAACAGCGGTTTGCAACATGTTTACATGTCATCTGGCTTATTGTTGCTCATGTTACACCGGTGTGTTCATGAGCCCATACTGGCTCAGATGTTGATTGTGTCAGGGGTTGCACACTAAGATGTCCAGCATGTTGAATATGAAAGATGTGTAAATGTTTAAAAAATATGAAAAATACCTAGACGTGCATGACAAATTTGTAAGATGGAACAGCGGTTTGTAACATGTCGACATGTTGTCAGTCTTATTTTTGCTCATGTTACACCGGTGTGTTCATGAGACCATACTGGCTCACATTTTGATTCGATATCAGGGGTTGCAGACTAACATGTCCAGCACGTTGAATATAAAGGTTGCGGAAGTTGAGTGTTTATGTAGTCATCTTTTATTGTCCCTTATTGTAATGTACGTCCACAGCACTGACCAATTGTGTTAAAATTGGGTTGTTGGTATCGGGTGGTCATAATGATGTTCAAGCAAGCTCTGAGCAACCTGTCGTCCTGTCCTGTCAACAAAGTTGTCTTGTCTTTTGCTGCTTGAACATCATGTAATCACAACACTGATTTGTGGATATAACTTATGCAATACTTTTCTCACATCAGCAGTGTGCAGGGAAAAATTAAATAGAGCTGTGAAGCCTGCGAATTGGAGTTATTATATTTGTGACCCATTAATAGGTGTTGATTCTGGCACAGGAAGGAGTGCCACTCTCATCAGTTAGTGTCAGCTAGTGAAGGAGTACAAGACAACATTATTGAGCATAGTTTGGTGATATACTGCTCCGGTAGGGATAATACCTTAGAGAGGCTATATGCAAAACAAACTGATGTAGCCTGCTGGATGCAAGCACTTCCTTCTCGCAATACTACCGAGGTACGCGGGACTGCCGTTTCGTGCGGTGCTGACAATTTCTGTACACATCACTTTTGGCTATTATCAACAAAGTAATACATTTCAATACTGCGCGTATCCAGTTCTTTGGGCACCGTTGCCGCTAACAGTTGACTGCGTGACGGTCGACATCTTTTAGTTTGAGCTGCGTCCGGCGCCGTCCCATAGATATCGTGCTCGCAGAACGTCTCTTACCTCATATGCATCGTGAACGAAACGTGCGGAGTACACGCACGTGTGTGACAATCAGACCTTTTGTTGAAGATGCTTCGAGTATGTGACTCCCAACAGGTGCTTTTCTATATCCACTTTCGTCACATAGTCGTCGACAAAAGAGTTGTTATACACCCGGGTTACGTTTCCACCACTTCCATACGAAATATTCTTTTCGCAGGTAAGACAAACTAGAAGTGCTCAAAATCCCGAACGATACGAGACAAGTTAGTAAATAAGCCTTTAACTGCCAAGCCGTCAACTGCCTTTATTAGCTGGGGCCATCCATGTAAGTTCCCGCTCGAAATGAAGATGCGAGACGTATTGACATTGTTGTTCGGCCACATTTTACAATACGCGTCTTTCGTTTGACCAGACCACATGCAGCAAATTTATTGCCGTCGCCGTGATCCTCGAGCACCTTTTGGAAGTCGTCTGCTCTCACCGCTGCAAAAAGGCGCGAGAGCAGACGATTTGTTCATCCAATAAGCGGTCTGCCATCGTAGCGGATATCGCTGTTGCCAACAGAAATCGCAATGTGCTGGCGCTGTTCTTATCAACTTAATTCGTTTATTTAATAACCGTGACGATTCTGGACGAGCGAATTCACAGTATTACGTTTTCGGCAATGAGGAATCGAATGGTACGCTTTGTGGATGGGCCAGGGTGTACGAGACCGTCCCTTTAAATACTTTCTTCAGTAACTTCTGCTCTTTTCCCAAGTTACTCTGAAGATATTTCTTTGTGCATGACACAGAGGTCGAGCGAAAGGTTATCTTTTGTCTCGGCAATGCGCTTTGTGCTGTACATATGCTGTAGCGTCCGAGAACGTTCGGGACATCCACATCCCTCCTGGGAAGGGGTAGCCGTAGCGAGGGAGGATACTTTTTAGGACGTGAAAGCAACGATAAGGAAATAAACTACAGTAGATACTGTCATTTCTGTAGAGCATTCATTCGCATCTGTAGAGCGCCTGTTCAGTATTGGGGGTAAAGTAATACTCTATCTTAAATTTAGAGTTTGGGTATTTAGTACCGCTACAGTTACTTTTTTGCCTATAGTCAGTAACTTCACTTAAATACTTTTTGTGAGAATCTTACACAAGCCTGCATGCATACACATTATTTTCTACGATAATATGCATTGCATTTGCGGGGACTCAGGAAGAGAGTGAAGGCACCTCCCTCGCAGCACACAGTATCACGTCAGCATAGGACTTTGTTTGGCGTATTGAGGGGACAAATCGCTGCATCATAAACTTGATCAGTGGCGTAGCCAGACCTCCAAGGTAGGGGGGGCTCGATACGAATTCCAGCCCCAGTTCCGACCCCCCCCCCTTCCCCCGCGCTGATACTGGGTGCGCCTCCACAAACATACTTGGGCATACCGCAAGATAGGGAGATGCAACTCTAGCATAATTGATTTGAACGTTCACAATGTGATTACGTTTAGGCTGTCATGAGGCCGTGTTACCAGATTGCAGAATGGAAGTATTTTGAAAGGCTCATACTTTGAAAATCATTTAAAAATGTAGATAGACGCCAGGAACTGCAAGAACTTTCGCGATCGTCACATTGGTCCCCCACCCCTCCCCGCCCATATAGCATCTTCTCCTCGGATTTGCACGGTTTGCGTCGGTCGGCCGGTGGCAGGTAGGGGGGGCTCGAGCCCCCCCCTAGCTCCCCCGTGGCTACGTCACTGAACTTGATTGCTACAAAAGTGGGAGAAGCATTTCACTACCGGTTGAATATTGATATAGGATTGTGCAGGGAAGTGTGGTGTTGTGGATTCTTTTCAAGTAGTGGCACATTTTCTTACAAAGTGTGCGAATGCCCATGTGAAAGCTGCCTGAGTAGTGACAGCCGGCCTTTCAGAAAGCACTCTTTTTGTCAAATTCAGTCACATGCCTTTTCTAAGTCATGCTGCTCGAAGGTTACGTAGCATGCGTGTTTCAGGCTGTGCATGTGACTGAATGCCTGCAATTAAATCACGATTAACGTGCATGTAGGAGCGATCTTTATCACTGTCCTGCCAGTTTAGCCAGTGTCATCAATAACAAAGTGGAAGTTATGCATCTGTCTTAATTGAGCTAATTGAAAAAGGTTATTTGGCATTTTGTTTGTATTCACAGATTGTTGTTTGGGTGGACCCACTGGATGGAACCAATGAATATACTCAGGGTAAGGAAGGCATTTTCAGGTGACTTTTGTTTCTTGCTTGTACCTGCGCCTGCTTCACCGTGGCAAAAAAGAAATGTGACACCACCTTGTGTATTCAGTTGCAGCATTTGGTTATATTATATTTTATTTTTATTTCGTTTTACCCCCGATGGTCTGGAGCATATGGTCTGGAGGACATTTCATGGGAGGGACATGGGGACATTACATGTATTGTTCTGGCGTTGTTGTTAGGCAGGTCATTCCAGTCCAGCATGGAGCAGCCAAAAAATTATTTTAAGAAAATGTTAGTGTGTCAAAGAAAGTGGTCAACTTTATTTTGGGGATCAAGATGAGGGAAGATGACGGTGGTGCAATTAACAGGGTACTGTGGCGAGGGAATGTTGTAAATTTGTGAAAGAGAGTTAAGCATGAGACAAGATGTCGCTGATCCAGAGAGGCTAGTATAAGTTGTGATTTTAGCGCAGGGACTATATATTCCCAAGTGCAAAAGGACGTAATTCATTGGTGTATGGACGTAATTCGTTGGTGGACATGGGAGTGGAAGAGCGTCCTTTTGTGCTTCACCGCGACCAGCCGCGACAAAAATATGTAAACCAAAACCAATTAATTACTGCAACAAATGACCCCCTTTGGTGGCAGATTTTTCTCTAAAAGGTGTCCACTGAAGGTTCCAAAAGGGGTAGTACCCATTTTAATGCCGACGGTGCCCTGCTTTAGAAGTTATGTATTTTCACGAAACTCATTTGAATTTTTATTTAAATAATGAGCGCCTCCCACTCATTCACACAGTGTGGAGGTTGTAGGCGGCATAGTACAGATACTTGTAAAAAAGAAAGTTCTTCGATTGGTGCACCAGTTCGCGAATTATTTAGCCCGGGGATTTAACTGAGACACCTGGTATAGGAGATATTATATACTAGGAGAGTGCGCACTGTGTGTAGGATGTGACTGCTGTAACGTTGTTGTTAGTGCAGTTGTTATACTAGGCATTTTCCCAGCACCCCCTCCCCCCAAATCTTACAACACCCGGCCAAACTACTGTCCAGAAAGGCTAAATATGCCACAAATGCAGCCCCCCTCAGAAATGAAAACCCTGGGAATATCCCTGTGTTTTTCCATTTCAGTCCTGGTGATGCACATCAGGGGTGACCTTATCAGAGTGACATAAGACATTTTTGTTGCAGCTCATCGTATAACGATAGGCAAGGATGAACCTTACTACTTCTGGAAATTGGAGTCTAACTCCATGTTCAACTAACTGCATTTTTGTAGCACTTGTTAAAACTACTTCTGTGTCTACTATAATATACAGGGTAGGTGCTCTAAAAAGTCAGTCACATTTTCGTGCAAGACGTGATACCTCCTTGACTTCCTCTGCCTCAGGGTAAAGAATTTATGCCAGAGAAACCTTCAAAAAAATTGTGGTTACCAAGCACTGTGTAACAAAATAAATATGACCATGCAAACTTTCGTCTCCATCCATCAGTATAGCACATAGGAAATACATGAAGACGAAAGTTTGCATGGCCATATTTATTTCGTTACGCAGTGGCTGGTAACCATGATTTTATCGTAGGTTTCTCTGGCATAAATTATTCACTGTGTTGCAGCGGAAGTCTGTCTGTCAAGTAGGTATAGCGTCACATGCAAAAACGATCTTTTATAGCACCCACCCTCTATATTTAAAAGAATTTAACTGAGATTAACTAATGAAATTAAATATAGCTTCTGGCTTTTTCCACTTTATTTGCTTGTGCCTAATCTGTGGAGATGCCACACACAGCACCAACATGCCTCAGAAGTGGCAAGCAGGATAACACCTCAGATTAATCTCAGATTAATGGTCATGGTCATAGCATTCATAGTCAGCAAGAATCCATGCAATCGGCAGGAGGATTGATTTTTAACAGACCATTTCAATCCATGAGAAAGTAGAAGCCAACTAAATAGCATCATATGCAGTCTGTCTCGTCTCCTGTGGTGGGAATCCACAGACCGACCGCTGTGGCATCGCTCATGATCTCAGTTGTCTCGCGACGTAAACTTTTATTATATTATATTAAACAATTATCATATTATTATCCTGTGGAGGGAGCTTCAAGAAGACAGGATAACCATCATAGCATGACTTCAGGTCCCATTAGTACAAACTCATTCAGTCCAGTTATTATGTCATAACTAGAGCCCGTAAATATAGGCACTAAAAACGATGGAAGTAGGCATGCAATTAGGCCCTCAAAATCAGCAAAATAGGCAATCAAATACAAAAATAGGCACGTTAATCTGGTACACCCTTTGGCTTTGTTGGTGCTTCAGAATGCTCCATCCAGGAAAAAAAGGCTACAGTACCGTACAAGATTTGACTTGTACACGAATACTGAGGTGGCCTAGAACCACGCATATTGAATACTACTTTTAGTTCTCCGCCCTCGAAGATCTCGAAAGGCTAAGAAAAGGCCAAATCTTTTGATCAAATATACATGAACCCCTTCCAGCAAACCAAGGTACTGAAGGAAAACAAACGGGGGAGGGGGGAGAAGAAGAACAAACAGTGCAAACACGCAGAAACGAAAAGCAAAATGCAGCACTCAGCATGAGACTGAAAGGTGCTCTTGCACTTGCACCTCTAAAATAGGCTGTTGTTGCATCTAAAAATGTTTAAAAAAGACTACAATTTAATAGTCAATAAAAAGCCAGGCAACTCACAAAATATCACATTTGGGTGTTTATAGACATTTATAGGCAAATACCTAAAAAATTTCGTGCCCTAGTCATAACGTGATTTGTAGTTCAGTTCGTGCAGAGGTCCTCAACTTTGTTAGTGGTTTTGTAGTTGACTCATTCCAATGGGGCAACACATTGCTAAGCAGTGAGTTTTCTGCTACACGCATGAATGCACAAGTGAGTGAGACGCATGTAAGAAACAATAACCAGAGCACGTAAAGTTCTTAATCCCTAGCTACAGTCATGGCCATGGTTGATGCGTTGTAATTGGTTGCGTGTGCCCATCCAGAACCACGCATTTGGACACTCCAATTTCAGTCCCCTGCATCGACACTCGGTTAGTTCTTTGTGAACTATGTTTATTTGTTTTGGGCATGGTTTCAGGTTTTCTGGACCATGTGACAATCCTGGTGGGGATTGCAGTTGGGGGTAAGGCAATTGGGGGTGTGATTCACCAGCCTTACTACAACTACCAGGTGAGACAGACATGCTCTCATGTTTTGAGATTCTGTTTGCCCTTTTCTCTGCTCTCTTCTTTCTTCTTTTCCCTTCTGTCTATCTTTGCAGAGCACAAAATATCAGGTACATGTTTCTCCTAAAAGGTGCCCAGCCAGAATATACCCTCTGTACGTTCCATCTTTATTGCTGTAGTACTTAAAGGGTTCAAGCAAACGCTTTCTGATTTGGTATTGTTTTTATTGGTAGAAATATGGTGGTGTAAGCCATATGAAACATCTAACAAAACTTGCTTCAGTGGGTTGTCTTTAAGTCTTTGGATATGCCCCACACATCTGTGCTCCACATTGCTACCAACTGCTGTCAGTATAGTATACAAGACAAGGGAGCTGTGTGTAAAGAGCGGCGAGAAAGCAGGCGAGCTGGTGATAATTGATCTTCATATCGAACTGTGTGTTCTTATTGTGCTAGATAACCATTTGACAGGCCTGCATTGCCCATTACTGCTGCGGGAAAAGTTTTGTGTTTTTCTAAGGATTGTCCTGTTCGAGTGCATTTTCAATAAAAAAACAGAAGACATTTCAGTGCGCATGCTATAGCTTTCTTACCTATGTATGCAAGGAGATAGTCCTTTTGATTTCTGATAATTCCAAAGGTGCCTTTGGTTTTTGATGCTATTGATAAAATAAATTGAACTGAATAAATAATTAATAATGGGATAAATAATATTGGAAAATAATTTGATCTTGGTGGGAGAACAGAACTCTAGTAAGATGGCTAATCCTAAGCATATCTAAGCTGTGAATTCATAATGTAAAAGGTCATAGACAAGAAACCATCTCATGTCTAAGTCTCATCCCACTTAATGTGGCTCTTATGTGGCCCACATGTGGCTCTTAAAGCAGTGAAAGTAGCGAAAATTTTCAATTTTGAAAAGCATTTTCATTGCAAAGTGTGAACTATAAATTAACCAAGTATTTTGCAAAAATTCAATATTTGTGTCCACTTGACAGTACTTGTTACGAAAGGGAAGAGACATCCGAGCCAAACTACCTTCAAACGTTTTACTGACCACAAAAACAAGCAAACAGAATGCACGTGATGTTTGAGGTCCGATTTCTCAGTTTGGATTTTTGATCCAATCACTCACTTCAGTTTTCATCAGGAAAGGGCAACGGTAATGGTAATGGTAACGGAAACAGAAACAGTATATTACCGAAATTGGAGATGGTAATGATAACGGAAATGGAAACACATACCACGGTCCTCCATTACCGGAAACAGAAACGGAAACGAAAATTATCGTCTGGTATTGAATTCGAGTAATGACTATTCCTGTTGTGCGGTGACATTTGAGTGACTTTTCATTTTATTTTTGTATTTTGATGACTCCATTCCCTGTAATACTCTAAATACTATATGACTCATAACTCCATGACATCAACACATGACTACTCCAGCATAACACGTGGATGACAGCTAAGATTTTTAGTTATTTATTTTTACTCTTTTTTCATTTCATCGTGGCTGTGACAGTATTATTTACTACCGAGAGCGTCCACTTACGAATGCGACATCTTGAGTTCCTGGACTCAGAGTGAGTGAAGACTGAAGACATGTTCCTACATTTTTTTAAGAATCTTGCAAGATGTGCGCATCCCAACGACATAAAATTACTTGCGTATGTGTACGCATGACACCGAAGCAGCACTTGGGCAAAACAGGGTGCTGACTGAGCCAGACTGGCTGTCCTCCCGCAGCCCCTGTAACAGCCTTTCCATTACCGGAAACGTAACGTAAACAAAATTGAAAGGCTGGTATCAGAAACGGATAACGTAGACGAAAATGTAGCAGTAACGAAAATACGTCCGTTACCCTTCCCTGGATTTCATTTCTCTCCACTGCATTTGACCACAGCTTGTCGAACTCACTCATGAGGGCACTCATGAGTGCCCCTCACCCTCACCTCACGCTTTTGAGTTGAGGGTGAGTCAGGGCAAGCCCGCGATGAGGCCATCCATGAGTGCACTCATGAGGTCTTACCCTCATGAGATCTCCTGTGAGTGCACTCATGATGTCTGAGGGGCACCAGCCCTGTGTGAGGCCTGAGGGGTGTGAGGTCAGTATGAGTGCATTCAGAAATGAGGTCAAATGACGAGTGCGAAACGTAATTATGAAGGCACTCACACGTGAGGCCTTCAGGAACGCGAAGCCTATTGATGGCGCTCAAGGCATATGGCCTATGGTGAGTGCACTCACCGATGAGCCCTCATATCGTAACATCCACGCTGGGAACACAGCGAAGCGTCCTGAGCAGACTAATCACTTGGTGATGTGGTGCCAGCGACACAACTTCCAGCAGGGTGCACTATAAAGGGCTGGTGTGCACGTTTTTAGAAATTTCGTCTATGTCGCACTGGGAACAGAGCGAAGCGTCCTGAGCTGACTGATTACTTGGTGATATGGTGCCATCAGTGGCCCCATGGGACTTCACCATCATGCACCTCATCGCCCAGCAGGGACTGACCATCACATCATCCTCATCTCCACTCCTCATACATCTTCCCTCCTTTTAACAGGCCTCACCCTCAAGTGCCCTTCACCTTCACAGTGGTACTGGTGCTCACATTACGGTTTGGTGGACCACCCCCAAATAGTCACAGATATGGTTCTTCTGCAGCAATCAGAGCCGTTTTGACCGCTTTAAAGGAGCTATGAACTCTAGCAAACTAGTCCGCCGACTGTGTCGGCTCCAAACGGCGATTTTAACTTGTTGGCTGTGACACCTTTTATGTAGATGAACCTGATAGGTCCGTATCTTCACCACATATCGCACGCTACTAGCCAACCATCATTCCCAATGACAAGGTTCTCGCTCCTGATTTGTTGGAGGTGGAGCCTATTATCTAGCCATTATGTACTGCATTATGGCTACAAAATAGGCTCCGCCTCCCGTTTTCAGCAAATCAGGGACGAGAACGTTGTCATTCGGGATGATGGTTGGCTAGGAGCGTGCCACGTGGTGAAGTTCATTTTTAAGAGTGTAAAGCAGAACGTTATGTGTACCTCCACGATGGTAAAATTCTTCAGATGACGTAACAACAGATAGAGGTGTCTGGATGGCAGTGCGTCTACTCGACCGTATTGGGAAAAAAAGTGCATTTTTGTATTAACTCAACACACGTTATGAAGGAGAAGTATTGAACAATAACCTGTAAATAGAATTTCGAAGCATAGAAGAACAATACACACATGCGTAACTATATAATGTATACACGCGTAACTAAATACATGCAGATAAGAGTCCTTACCTCCTTTAAAGGGCTGCTGTACCCAGTTTCTGGGAATACTCTGCACACTTTAGCAATGTCCCAGGTCGATGGTGTATCCCAAACGGTATCAGATATGGTTCTTGCATCGCGATAGGCGCTTTCCCGACTGCTTTAAAGGGCTCCTGTGCCACATTCTTCGCAATTCTCGGCCAACAGTGACAATATTCAAGTGGGGAAGAAGTCGACATGGTTACAGATATGGTTCTTGCACCGCGACCGGAGGCTTTCCTATCTGACTTTAAAGGGCTGCTGTGCCGCGTTCTTCGGAAATTCACGGCCACCACTGCCAATGTCCCTGTGGGAAAGTGTCCCACATGGTTACAGTTGGGTTGAGCCGGTAGTTGGGTCGGTGGTACCATGTCACCAAGTGATCAGTCAGCTCAGTACACTTCAGCTGTGTTCCGAGCGCGACATAGACGAAATTGCCTAAACCGTGCACACCAGCCCTTTAAAGTGCACCCTGCCGGTAGTTGTGTCGCTGGCACCATATCACCAAGTAATTAGTCAACCTAGGACGCCTCGCTGTGTTCCCAGCGCGACATAGACGAAAATGCCGAAAACATGCACATCAGCTCTTTAAAGTACATCCTGCTGGTAGTTGTGTCGCTGGCACCATATCACCAGGTAATTAACTTAGGACGCTTCGCGTTGTTCCCAGCGCGACATAGACGAAATTGCAAAAAACGTGCACATCAGCCCTTTAAAGTGCACCCTGCCTGTAGTTGGGTTGCTGAGTTGAAGGCTTCTGATGGAGAGATAGTGAGGACTTTGAATTGATTTGATTCAAGCCAAGGCTGGTGAGGGCAACACTCCAAAGTGGGGGTGTGAGGGTGAGGGCCAGTAAAGGTATGCATTTGAGGGCCGTGAAGGTGAGGGCGAGTGAAGGCGTGCAGTCGTGAGGGGCATGAGGGCATGTGCCCGTGAGGATGAGGGCGAGTGAGGTTTCACCGAAATGCTCACCTATGCATTTGACTGATTCTAATGAGATTGGTACTGTTACATTTGTGAATAAATCGTTCGGGGGTGATGCTATTTTTATTGTTGAGAGTTGAGTGTGCGATTTGCAGCTTAGCCAGAAGGACATAACTGGGTCATTTGTTTTGACCATTCAAGCTTTGTGTACCTGCCACTAAAAATTATTGTTTGTGAATAAAAACATAGCATTGCCCCCTGCAGTAACTTTATAGCTACATGAAAATCCTATTTTCAGAATGCTTTGGTGACTATTCTCCTCTAAAATTGTGTAGCTGTGGGGCCTATTGTGTAAACCTCAAAGGTCGTGTAACATATTCTAAGTTTTTTTTATGATGGAGATATCTGAAATCCAAAGTCAGATTTGAGATCAGCATGTCAAAATACAGTCGACCCCCGTTTATCCGGACGGTGCCGTTCCCGGCGAAATCATCCGGGTACCTGGGCATCCGGATAAATGAAACGACCGAATAGGAACGTCCTACAGAGCAAGGTTTAATTAAAACACAGAAATCTCGTCAGTGACAGCTGTTACATAGTAGTGTAGGCACTCGATTTCTGCAAACTTTTGCTAATTGCATAGAGTTGAGCCATGCTGTTGCGCTGCTCGAAGATTGTCAGTGCGGACGCAAAGTGTCAATGTCGGAGCCTTGTTTCTCACTGGCGTCATCGGCACCATCTTGCTGCACATCATCGGAGGCAACAGCAGCAATCACACCGTCATCAGTCATAGCTGCACAAGCGTCATCATCCTTATCAACGTCAACGTAGTCAGAAACCACAGCATCATCTACGGCAGTAGCAGTGAGCCTCTGCATCAGGGATCGCAGCTCAGCTAGGGGAATGTCTTCATCGGCCAACGGGCCATGAGCAGCCGGCCCTCGGGTTGGAGTTTTCCCCTCTAGAACCGGACAGTTGCTCGAGATATTTCCAAATGACTCCACTGGTCAACGTGACCCAACGCACACAAATAGAAAAGGGGGTCATCGTGCACGGTTGTCTCCCCTACGGAGGAATGTAGCTCCCTGACGTGTGACGAGAATAGCCCCAACACAGCGAAAAGGGTGACGAAGCGGGGTCAGCGTCTCCTCTTACTCACCGTAGTCCGGATAACTGAAGCTGGATTACAAGAATTTTCGACTTTCGTTCCCTGGAATTCTTGTCCGAGTCCGGAAGCTGAAGCCCGGATAAACGAGAACAAAATACATGGAGGAAAATCCGTTCCCGTGCCTTTTGTCAGGATACCGCGGGATCCGGACAAATGAAGTCCGGATAAACGGGGCTCGACTGTACATATGACTGCGAAGTTTCATTAAGATGCCTGAAAAACTAAAGGCTTTGGTATTTGGTTTGCACTCTGTACTGCCTGTCATGCTCTTTACACAAATCAAAACAGCGCTACACTAGAAACTTGTGCATGTTACCGAAAAAAATGAACTAAATACTGTTACTCGTTACCACGAAAAAAAGGAATTAAATATGTTACCCGTTACCAAAGCTGCAAAAGGAACGCGTTCCCGTTATTCGACAGTAACGAGTTTCCCTTATGTTACCGTGCTATTACAGAGCCACGACCATGTCAAAATCAAAATTGACACATGCTTTATTTGGTCCGACAATTTACATAGAATTCACCTTGAAGAGTAGTTGGTACTTGAAATGGGCATAGTTTATTTTTGGTGCGTTTCCTAGAGAGAACAACAACAATAAATGGTGCCGATGAGATGGATTCCTATAGAGAGAGCGTCTGTGGCAAAACTGAAAAATTGCTGTGGAAAGGTATGGCTGCATCAAATAAAGCCATCTTTGCTTGACGAATGTATTGGAAATAGGATACGGCTGATTAGTAACGAGGCTGATTTTTCTTTGTTCCTGTAAATTCAAGGTCAACAGGTGCTTTTAGTCCCTTACTTTGCACCACCACTGTTAGGAGGTTACCGGACGTCAGCACGATTGTGCATTTATGTGATCTGATAAACGCTACACCAACGTCTATAGGCCGTTGTATAGCTGACTCTTTGCATGGCAAACCATTCCTTTATTTTATAAATAGACATACCCCCCCTTGTTATAAAGCATCAAATCATCCAAAGGTCTCGGGCTACCTCCTCACTAACAAGGTATTTGATTGATCAGTGAAACGCAGTGCCTCTAACGTACGTATGATCCTCGATACCGTAACTGCTACGGCTAACACAAATATTCAAGACGCTTACCTGAGCACACATCTTCAAATTCGAATACGACGTGTTGGATATACTGAGTCATTTTGGTTTGGGAAAGCAAAGAAGACACTAAAATATTCAACCTGAACATCTCGTCTAACCCAGCCACCCAGGCCACACTGACGTGATTATCATCTGTGCCATCTTATAATCCAACGAATAGTCCTCACTGGAGCCCACAAGTGTAGAGGTGGGAGAGAAAATACAGGGACTAAGGTTATAATGATGCGCACAAGCTGCGTGGATCTCGTCCCAGCTCCAGGCCAGGTGAACATACTTTACAACAACACGGCGAATCAGCAGAGAACGACAATGCCATCTCAGGATCCGAGTTCAGGTCTAGTTACTCTAGTATATCTATTGGCAGCATCTGGACAGCAGCAGATAATACACACACACAAAAAAGAAAACCATCTTTTTCCAATAATGCTTTCATGGTCAATGACATGACCGAAAAGCGTTGCAGCATTCGTCATGTCGATCACCTTAGGACTCAACAAAAGAATGACTGTGCACCAGAGGCTCCCACAGCTACACATCCAGATCCAGGTCAGGCCACCTCGTGTTAGAAGCCTGCGGAATTTCAGGAATTTCCACATAGTAATTGATCATGTCGTCCATGTTGAAGCCGAGCGTCAGCGAAGGAAAGGAATGAGTAACATCAGTGTAACGTTCCCGCTACAATTACCAAAGTCAAAGGAGAAAATAGAACGTTTCTGTTTAATAACAGCTCACATCAACCTCGTCCCCACAGTCTCGTCTTCCTCCACCTTCTCCCCCTTGTCCTCCTCGTCGTCATCTGTTTACAGTTCCTGTGCGAAGAAGACCATCCCTCCTGGGATAATACTTTAAAATATTTCCTATGGCGGCAATTTCTTTTTTTGCCATTGTCATTTATATACACAACGTTCTTAAGAACACCGTCTATGTGCGCTGTTCGTAGGACCCGAAATGGACCAGACCACCGTAATCGCTGCCCAGGAATATTTTTTTTCACTAGCACCATGTCTTCTACTGCGACGTCTGGGATGCTAGGGTAATGTCTTTGGTCGAGATCTTCATCGCCTTTTTGTAGGTGTGTTGTTCAGGCTCTGTTTTTAGGCTCTCTTTCAGGACGATCTTGTCTGCTATGCCCAGTTGAGTGTCAGCGGGCAATACAGAGGGCACTCTGTGTGCAGCGAAGTATGGACCACATCCCAAACCTGCAGTGTACGACTTATTGTGGTGATTCACTGCGGCTTCGAGACAACACTTCCATCCACCAGGAAAATTTGGATACATAGACATGTACTGTTTGAGATCTCGGATAACCCTCTCGGCCAGCCCGTTGCCCGAAGGGTGGTACGGCGACGATGTCTTCAAGGTGATCCCCTTTTGCTGCGCCCATGATCGGAAGCGCCGACTTGTAAATGCCGCTCCGTTGTCTGACACAACACGCTTTGTATTGCGGAACATGTCTCGTTCAAGCATCGCTATGACATTATTTGTATCCTCTTTACCCGGCTTGGCAGCCACTATCCTAGTGCACTCATCAATGGCAACCAGGAATGACTGCGTCCTTCCTACACCTTCCGTCTTCTTCTTTAGCTCTGCGAAGTCCAGGTGGACAGTTTGGAAAGGGTTCGCTGAATGTTCTGTCAGAATCATACGATCCGCAGTGGGTCTATATTTGGCTTTGTTTAATTGGCATTCAGCGCACGACCTGACGTAATCTCTGATGTCTCTCTTCATGCAATCCCAGGAGAAACGCTGCCTCAGTTTGTGGTAGGTCTTCGAAAAACCGTCATGTCCTCCAGACTCCGGGCTGTCGTGATACATATTCAATACCTTGGGCACAAGAGTCTTGGGAACCAGAAATCTTTCTCCCAGTTGTTGAAGCTCCTCGGTACCTTCCCATAACTTTAGGTAGTACGATTCCAGAAGCGCTGGTGAGTGTACATTGGGCAGTCTTGAGAGCGCATCCGCGTCCGTCAGATATGGGCCTGGTCGATGTGCAACCTCAAAATCAAAGTGCTGCAACTCTGCAATCCATCGCGCCATTCTTCCCTTCGGCTCAGACTGGTTGAGGATATCAGTCAGCGCCTGATGGTCGGTGAACAGCTTAAAGTGTCTGCCCTCCAGATAGGTTGTGGAATACCTGAATGCCATCAGAACCGCCAAGGCCTCCTTTTCGGTTGTGGAATAGTTGATCTCATTCTTGCTGAAAGTGTATGAGTGATATCCAAGCCGCAACCTTCCAAAGCGTCCACTGGACAGACCAAGAAGTGGAAGTGGACAACAAAGGGCAGAGAGATCCAGGAAAAGTAAGGCGGTCCCCTTTTGCATGTTTGTCCTCGTTTGTACAGTTCCGCACTCCACGATGTCGCCTAAGGCAATCACATGATTACTCTGAGTCTTCTTGCCTTCGGCTCCAAGTCCTGGCGTTGGTACAGCACTGCTCCTGTGCCAAAGTGGGAGGCGTCAGTGTTTAACTCAAAGGGCAAGGCAAAATCCGGAAGGGCCAATACCGGATTAGATGAGATAGCTTGTCTGAGGTCTACATAAGCATCTTTGCATGCCTTTGTCCAAACAAATGGAATGTCTTTCTGAGTTAACACCGTTAGACATTTGGCTCGTCTTGCGAAATCCCTGATGAAGGCGCGAAAGTGTCCAGCTAAACCCAAGAACACCCGAAGCGAGTGAACATCTGTGGGCTTGGGTAACTCTGCTATGCGTGCGACGGATTCTTCTTTTGTTGTTTTTGTCTGACCGTCAAAAACGCGGCCTAGAAATTCTACACGTCTTTGGTAGAATGCACACTTCTTTAGGTTAATTTGTAGGTCAGCATTACTGAGGGACCGTAGGACCTTCGAGACGTGATCTTTATGATCTTCCAGAGACTTCGAATACACAATGATGTCATCAATGTAGACATTGCAAAAGACCCCCAAATGTGGTTCTAAAACAGAGTCCATCATCTTTTGAAACCAGGCGGGGGAATTCTTCCAACCGAATGGCAAGCGATTATACTCGTACAGGCCGAACGGTGTAGCAAAGGCCGTGTACTTTTTATCCTCTTCCGTCAAAGGAACTTGCCAGAACCCCTTTGACAAGTCGATTCGTGAAAAGACTGAACAGCCTCCGGTTTCGTTAATGATGTCCTCTATCTTCGGCATTGGGTAGGGGAAGAGGTCCGTCTGCTTGTTTATGAAGCGGTAATCCGTGCAGAGGCGAAAACTACCATCTTCCTTCGGAGCAATCGTAATTGGTGACGCAAATGGGGACACAGATGGATGGATGATGGCAGCCTCCAACATTCCCTTCACCTCTCCTTTCAGCCAGCTCTTCTTCTCTCGCGACATTTGATAAGGCTTCCGACAAACAACCGTAGTGTCGCGGAGAGTAAACGGTACCAAAAATGCGATGTCCCAGGTGGATAGTCGCCATGTGGTTGTAGCTCGGGGAAATATTTTGACATATCCTCCGCACTCGTTACTCTGCGCTCGTCTAGTTGCATGGGACAGGTTTCATCCGAGTCGAGAGAAACCGTATCGTTCCAGAAGATATTCAAATGCATTTCTTTTATGGTGGGGCGAGAGAGCAGAAGGTCGTAAGAGACGTTGTCCATCACTAATGCTTTGAGAAAGAAGCTTTTCTTTTGGTATACCACCTCCAGCGACGTCCAATTGCTGTAGCACCTTCGCTGTCCATCATAACCCCGCACTTGGATGACTTGTCCGGCAGAGATGTTATCGTCTTTTACGATTCTCCTGCTGACTAGGTTTACTGAGGCGCCGCTATCAAGTACCGCCTGAACGTCATAGCCATTCACCAATATAGACACATGTAGCAAACCACCGTTAGTCAGAAACACAGTCCTCATTTTTGTCGTAGGGTGAGGCTGTACACCCTCTTTTATTCGTTTTTTGAGTCTTTTGTTTCGTCGGCATCATCGATCACTTGCTCCACCACGTCAACAGTGGCGGATTGGGTTGTGCGGAACGCGCCGCGGGCCTTACTATTCGATGTCCTCCAGGAGTCCATCCTCTTGTTCAAAGTTTCGGCTTCACTTGTATTTGCTTTTGCAAGTCCTTTGGCAGCCCATGCACGATTAAGGCGATAGTGGAGTCAGGTGACAGTTTGGGATCAGCAAGCTGCAGCAGCCTCCGTTTCTCATAGAAATACTCAAGTACTGTTCCCAAGCGAAACTTGTAGAAAATTGCCTTGTCCCATCGGTCTACCGCATTTTCTCCGAACGACTCCAGGAAACTTCTCTTCCAGTCGGTCCAGGGAGAGTTCGCATGCTCCAGTACACGAAGCTCATACCATTTCCTCGCCATGACGGAACAGACGGAGATTTTTAATCCGATCCTCATCGGCTCTCCAGAAATTCTTGCTACAAGCATATCCAAGCATTCGTGCAGGAGGACTTTCCATCAAACGGATCGGGTTTTGTTAGTTAGAACTTAGGTCTATCGTCTCCCAGGTTAGACGCCAGGAGAGTAGTTTCCTGGAGTCAGTAACAAGTTATCGATTTTTGTAACGGAATATGTTATTATTTACAATTTTTAAAAAAGTAACTAGGTCGTTATGTCGTTACCAAAACAAGTAACTGGTTACCGGGTAACAAGTTACGTACAACTCTGACTAGAAGCAAACGTCCATTTCAATCCAGCTGTAGATGTAAGCTTGCTAGATGCTAGGTGTTAGATTCTAAGTTAGCCTTAGCCGAAAGACTGAAAATGAAAGTCTCTTGAATCATGCAGTGGAGCACAAGGGCAGTAAAAGAGCAGAAACATCAGGAAGAAATGGGCACCTCGTGTGCCAGTATTGCTGCATGGAGGTGGCAGCAGATGCATGCTTTCATTCAGCAATTCATCTCAGTATTTCAGAAAAGTGGTCATGGATGTGTGCATATCTGAAGTTGTAATCATTGTCCATGCACATAAAGTCCGATTTTCCCTTCAGGGCATGCCATTGAATCCTGAGGCGTTATCGCACTCCGACAGTGGCAGGTTTGTCAACGCATCAGCTGAAATATGAGGAGTGCTTTTCCAATCTGCCATTTCACATGATATCACCTGATTTTACACAGTGTTACAACTCCTTACATACAACCTCTCTTTTATATCCAACATTCAAAAAACATGCAAGAGAACCGAAACCACAAGGGTATTTCTATAGACCCGTTCAACCTGGGAGCGGCACCACTGCATTGTGATTTACATCTGTGGGCATCATTCTGAAGAGGGCTTTATCTTAAAAAGAAAAGGAGAACTGTATAGAGTACAAAGGAACATAATTCCAGCTTTGTCTCCACACTACGCGCTTCCCCAATCTTTGTGAATGGAGCACGATGTAGCTTTTAAGAAGGTAAAGCATTCGTTTATAAACCATTTGTTTTCTTTTTTGTGAGCAGTGCGCAAACGTGAAAAATTTGTGTGGTTCATGCATCATAGATAGGGAGTTACTTTTTCGGGTTAAATGCCTTTCTCAGATTCGGGGGGTAAAAATCGGGCGCTATTTTTAAATCTGTAATTCGGGGAGAAATCGGGCGATAATTGTGCATTCGGGTGTTTTTGTTTCTCCTCTTGTCTGTTAAGTCCTTTCCTAATCTCTCTTTTTTTGTTGTTGTTGTTGTTTTTTGTGGGATCGTGACCTTCAAGCGGTAATCCCCGAAGGCATAGACAATGTCCACACACATGGGTGTATTGCTGGGGACGTAAGTGACCCATTCTTACATGCGTTACACGTGGCAGCCTTTGTTCGCCTTCAGTGGAAACGTCACTTGAGGATTTCATAGTGACTGGAATTCGGGGAGAAATCGGGTTGAACCCGAATTGGTCGGAGGTCAGTTCGGGGGGGAATAATCGTGCGGAATCGGGTTTAACCCGAACAAGTTACTCCCTAATCATAGACCAACGAATGCATGGCCGTTGTTTACAACATGGTTGCTAATCTTAGGACGTTGAAGATGCAAAAATGAATTATGTACAACCTGATCCATTTTTATATCATTGTCTTCATACAGATATAAATGACAGGGCCAGGGCATGTCTTGGAAATCCTGTAACAGGCAGAATGACAGTTATGCTTCCAGTTATCTGCTTGTGGTTTGGCTATGGATGCTGAGAAAGTTTACTTTTAACCTACACTCTTTGTAATGTGCTCGTAGGCTCCACCACAAATACCATGCTGTTATGTCGAGCGTATGAAGTAAAATCATATGCTAAATAAAAACAATGCCAAAGATAGAAAGCCTTCTTGATACCCTTTGGAGGTAAGGCACTTAGGCTCCCTACCTGTTTTATGCTAAAGGCATTTACTGTCTGTCAGACATGTTGCATGTTACAGGAACAGGGTTATGACAGCTGGTGATAGTATGAATGGCTTTTCAATTGAAGGTGGAGAAGGATGTACTGAAGCAGGGGCGTACCATGTGGGGCATAGTTGGAGTGGGTGCCTTTGGCATAAAGGCTGCCGCTCCCCCTGAGAACAAGCGGATTGTTACCATCACCCGCTCTCATGTTACCAGTATGGTGACCCGATGCCTCGGTGCCATGCAGCCAGATGAAGTGCTTCGTGTTGGCGGTGCTGGACACAAGGCAAGTTTCCTTACATTGAGTATGTGTTAACCAAGGTAAAGAGTAACAGGGTTGCATTTTAAAGGACAACTGGAACATTTGTCTACAAAATGGTATATGTTCCTTCGCTTTCCGTCGCTTGTCAAACCTTCCGCGTTTCTTACACTCTACATCACACACTTCCTCCTACTTACTGGCGTTTAAAATGCCCCGAATGTCACTTGTTTTCATTTTCTGAGTTTTTCTTCCCCTGCTCTATACCTGAGTGGAGTGATCTTTCCTGAGCATGTAGTATTCACACAAGACAAAGTAGAACCCAGAGCACCTGTTTTACAACTTTATCATCTCATGTTAGATCAGCGCCCTGAAGTCATTTTATTGTGTTGTATTTAGCTCTATTCTATCCTGTGTGCTTAAAAAGAACACGCTTCCATCATGTAATGTCCAAAAGGGCCCTTGACACATGCATAATAAATAAATAAATAGATATTGTAGGGAAAGAATGAAATTTGGGACATGAATGTTTTTAATGAGTCTGAGAACAAATTATTAGTGTTTTCTCGCAGGAATATGGGAGACGTGTGAGGGGCAATCGCGAGAGTTATGATGACGTTGATGATGATGGTTTTCCTTGACATATTTCCACGTATTTCCTTTGAGGAGGGAATGTGGCCTGTTTCAGTTGTTCAACGGTGCCGGTCCGAAGGTGCATCAGCGAGCTTGATAGCATAGTTGACATCAGAGACCATTGTGGAGACTTGTGGTGGCATGTGAACATCTTGCAGACGCCTGGTTTACATGAATAGGCACCACAACAAGACGAGTTCACTAGTATTATAGTCAACAATCTGACTATGTTCTCGGTAGCATGTTTTATGAGCAGCCTGTGTACAGAATGTTGGATAATTTGATACTAGAAGGAACAGCCTACAGCAGCACCGTATTCTGTTGGCAGCAACAATCTGTCCAGTGTCACAGGAAATGGCATGTTGCCATGACGGATTAGGTACAGCACAACAGTGTAATAATCTGTAAAAATAATAAAGTTGCCACATGATATGTGACTATTTCAGGTGCTTCTGTTGATAGAAGGGAAGGCTCACGCTTATGTGTTTCCCAGCAACGGTTGCAAGAAGTGGGACACGTGTGCTCCCGAGGCAATTCTGTGTGCCACTGGTGGCCTCCTTACAGGTAGCCATCTTTGTTATCTCGGTAGCCATATGGCGACCATCTCGAATAGTGCAGAGTGTCATGGTTTCACGTTTATGTCAATGAAGGCTATCGTTAATAACTCACAGTGGCTACTATACTACCTACGTGCACGCAAAGAGCTTGCTCCTAGTTTGGAATAGGAGTAGCACCTCTTTTATTGGTTCCTCCGATTGGTATCCTCCGTTTGCTGGGTGTGATACTACTGCATTCACAAAGTCCCAAAAGTTATAATTTTGTATACTGGAGCATTAGGGACGTAGCAGTTGTTCTCTTGTACCTGGTACTCCTTTTCATGCGAGGATAGAGTTGCCAGCTGCAATTTCTGGAATGCCATGAGTGAACAACTTCAAAGAAATGCTGCTTTCAGTGTGTGAATTTTCTGTAGTGGATACCATGTACTAGGAGCTGTGTGGACCTAGACTGAGTCAGTAAATATAAATATCCCTCTGTTCTTTTCCAGATATCCATGGCAATAAATATGAATATCACAAGGACGCTGAACACCCTAATTCCAGGGGACTGTTGGCTACAAGTATTGCAAGTCAGCACTCCTGGTACCTATCTCATGTACCTCAGGATATTCGGGACCATTTTAAGACAACTTCAGGAACAATGTCTTTGAAATGATGATATCTGGTGCTAGAGGACATAATACTAGATTCCTACCATAGCGAACTGTTGTGGTAGCCTAGCAGAGTCATACATCTGTCCAGTGTGACATGTGTCTTGCTTATTACACCTGTACTGCTTCATATTGGTGGGAAGTTATTGCACAGTAGCATAGTTTGTTTGAATGGAGTATTTTCTTTCTTTTTTCGCAAACAATAAGAAAGAGCTATGCTATGCTTTCTTATCCTTCTTGCATAACTTCCTTATTTTCCTTTCCTTATTGTATAACTGTGTAGTACGACTAGTATGAAAGTGGGAACAGTCAGTGGCATCAGTGGCCACAGTGGGAATCTGTGCTAAGACCGGGAGCTTAATTTAGTTTATTCGGTAATTATTGTACAATAACATGCACGTTGTCCAGAAGTTGTTCAGAGTAGCTGTGAATGTGCTTTCATTCCATTGCCAGCTGCCAATGATTTGAACAAGAAAATCACTAAGCACTCTTTCAGTAAAAGCTATTGGAGCAAGCTCTTTTTCACAGCTCACTTCACAGTCACAAGGAACAATATCAAGTAACAGATCTTTTTTACACACTCGCACTCAAGTTCACTTATGTACATACTTGTGGTCAATACAGTGATTGGTTTTGTATTTTTGTGGATCTGTAGTAGCCTGTCTCAAAATACACCTGTCATATGCACATACTAATGCAGACGAATCTGCATAGTCACACTGCATACAGTCAAACACAAACACAGTCATCCCAAGCAACAAACAAAGGTTCGGCAAAGCTAGGCTATAGTAAGGCTGGCCTACCTGGCCTTGCTTGGTACATCATCGGCCAACAAGCTTGTTTTTTGATACGGATCTGTACCTTGGCCAACGATTTGCCAAGCATTGGCCAGCCTACGTTGTGCCAAGCTTGTGCAAAGATACAGACGAAAGCATTCCTGCGGCATCCCTCATTTTCAGACTCAATTGTCTCGCGGCGTAAGGTAACGATATACGATTATTAGTTTGTTGCTCGTATTTCCCACAACGTTTCCTGAGGAAAAACAGATACTATACATAACTTGTCTCGCGAGCTTCCGCAAATTCGAGAGACCCGTTCGCGTGTGTGTCAAAATGAAGGGTGAGGCGTGTGTAAGTTTAATTTGGCGCGTACACAAACGACACTGAAATGATGAATTGCTTGTCGTATTAACTCGCTGTGAAGGTAATGCTTCTGTTTCTTACTGCTTTAGTTTTGAGAAATTCCCTTGGTCCATCGAAAGTCGAACTTATGCAGCGCTAGACCATTCTACGTTTCCCTCTCCCCCAGGCGAGATTGATCAGAGCTTTGGCAAGTCCTTGGCCAACGAGCTCGTTTCTTGATGCGGATCTGTACCCTGGCCGACGGCTTTCCAATCCTCGCTCTGCCTATCACTATGCAACGCAGCGCCAACGTTGGATGGCCGAAAGAGTCGTTGGCCAGCAGTCATCCGACCTTTTGCCAACCGTCTGCCATCGGCTATTGCTTGCTTGGGATGCTCTTTGTGGGCTTGGGAAAACGTGTTGAATTTAATGCCCCTCCGTTTTGTGCTCTGTGTGGAGCACTGCATATTGTAATAAATTATGTACTGTACATCATGCACTTAGAGTAATCGTGGGAGAAGGTATTACCGCCTTATTCTCACTCAGCCCTGAGGAATCCCTGCGCTTCGAGGGAACCTCTCAGTAGCTTTGGCATTCGGCATGCAATTGCTGCACATGCAGGAAGCACTGCCAAGGCTATTTAAGCGGACAAGGGACAATGTACCTCAGGGCTGAGTGAGAATACAGGGGCCAAGCTTCTTCAAATGGGCTATGTCAGCAATCTACCTTTAATCACCCGTTCTATATTGCATGTACCAAGAACATTGTGTACATGAGTGGTCCCCAAACTTTGCCGCCCCGCGGCCCATAAAAGCATAGACAATCCGATCGCGGCCCCCCTCCAGTTTTCCCTCCTCACTATGCCGGGCGTCTTCCGATCTCAGTGCGTGAACGTTAGCCAAAACGATAGACTGACATTTTATTGGAACCACATTCAGCAGGGTGTCTACTAACCTGGAAAACAGGGAATTGTCAGGGAATTTGGCCAGAAAGCAGCTGAACTCAGGGAAAATCGCAGACAAGTGCCGTGATGATGAGCGTCGAATTGCGAGCGCCAACCGGTGGTTGAGCGGCGATACCGCAGCAACGTTACCACGAGTAGCTGAAGAAGTCAAGGAATGTGAAGGCTGCAATTCGGTACACACCCTGATTCAGAGAGAGTT